>NC_083594.1:19959198-20144198 GCF_027579695.1 Neoarius graeffei
GGAGGAGGGAGAGTTCTCTGAAGCCCGAGAGGACATGGCTGCCCTGGAGAAGGATTATGAGGAAGTTGGTGTTGATTCCGTTGAGGGAGAAGGAGAGGAGGAAGGAGAGGAGTATTAAATTTCCTAGTCTTGCTACAGTACGTCTTTCCATGTTAGAACTCTCAAATATCTCTCAGACCGTCTTTTGCTGGCAGTATGATGTGATACCAAAACAAGTATTAACTCTACAGTTGGTATTAGGTTCTTTGTAGCCCAGAATTCCTTAAACTGTATGACAATGAATGTCATTATTGTCATTCTGCCTTTGTGTAATCAGTGTTTGTTGTGAAAACCCAATAAACTTTTCAGAAGAATTCATCATGTGTTGCATTATTCAAATTTTTTACTGTTGTCATTGTCTGAATTGCTTTTTAGTTCCATGGAGATGATTATTGTAATCTCCTCATGACCTACATAATGAAAAGATCTCGTGATCCTTGTCTAAATGTTATTAATATTGCCACATTTTACCCTGTGTCAGGAAGAAAAATATGCTTTTGATTTCTTTTTTGTTTTATAATACAACCATGCGGCATGGTGGTGTCGCCTCACGGCAAGAAGGTTCTGGGTTCGAACCTCAGCTCCAGCTTCTCCTGACAGAGATAATGGATGGATAAATGGATGCAATACAACGTAGCATATCTGGGTGCTTTATCACACCACAGTCTACTATCTTAGTAAAATTAGCTTCTCTAACATATGTAAATTGTCTGCTAATCTGAAAGGGAAGCTCAGAAGTGGGTGGGGCTTTAGTACTGATTCCCCCTTCATGTTCTACAATACTTTCCCTTGCTATTTCCCTTTGGTTTTTAGATGCTTTAGAGATTATGAATGTACCCAGAATGAATTGTGACCTGCTGCAATTTCTTTTTAAGCAGCAGTGAAAGTGTGTTTATGAATTTTAATAGGACTGATAAAATACTTTATTAAAATACATACATAACTTTAACACTTTATTTTATCTAGAAAGCTAGCAAGTTAGATTTTTTTTAACATGTTTCAAATGAAATCAATCACTTTGCCTTTTGCTGAAAGTAAAATATATCTCAATACACAACTCCAAAGTATCAAACAATGTTTTTATATTTATTAACTGTTGATTTATTAGATTAAATGCAGCCAAACTCATTTCAGTCCTTAAATACTATAGAAGGAAGATGGAATCATGTTAGAAGTAAAAGGACAGATATTTAGACTCTCACAAACATAAAATCTCTTAAAGAATTCGTACGAACAGAGCACGAAAAGCATAAACAGCATACGTTAATGTGCATAAATGCAGCAAAACAGATTTCATGTTTGGTATTTTCACCCAAATGGAAGGATTCATACTCGCAGCAGCCACTGATGTTTTTAATTTGCAAATATATATCAGTAAGAGAAAAAAATACTTTTTTGTATTTATTTTTTTTTCATAATAATTAATCTAGTTCAATCAGAACTCTCGTCATGATTCCCAGTGTAGCTTGTGTTAGTATCCCGTATTCAGTAATGAATCAAAGAAGTTGTTCCAAAAATTTGGAACTATTTAAATAAATTTATGACCTGAGAGCTCAATGCTTTGTGGTGTGTCATATCAGGCAAAATTTTAATCTCATCTCATTATCTCTAGCTGCTTTATCCTTCTACAGGGTCGCAGGCAAGCTGGAGCCTATCCCAGCTGACTACGGGCGAAAGGCGGGGTACACCCTGGACAAGTCGCCAGGTCATCACAGGGCTGACACATAGACACAGACAACCATTCACACTCACATTCACACCTACGGTCAATTTAGAGTCACCAGTGAACCTAACTTGCATGTCTTTGGACTGTGGGGGAAACCGGAGCACCCGGAGGAAACCCACGCGGACACGGGGAGAACATGCAAACTCCACACAGAAAGGCCCTCGCCGGCCACGGGGCTCAAACCCAGGACCTTCTTGCTGTGAGGCGACAGCGCTAACCACTACACCACCGTGCCGCCCCGCAAAATTTTAATGGCTGGTAAAATTGCACAGCTTATAATAACATATTAGTCTATCGTTAATAAACCTCAATAGCTAGGTAATGCCTCTACATATGTTTTTTGTTGGTCTGTGCACCATATGTATCGGATTTGTCACAGAGTTAAAAATAATGAACAAAATAGTAAGCAGAAAGCCACACATACACAAAATGCAACAGTGAAACACCAAATGATAGGAGAATATAGTAATGTAGTTGCCACACAGATGTCTTGAATCTTTTTCATGAGAAATTCAACTAGTTTTGGCAACAGTGATTGAAAGATTACATTTGCCTTACACACGCATACATGCTATTTGTAATAAGGTTGTTAGAGTGTCTAAAACATCAAAGATTCATTCTTTCATTCATCTTTAGTAAGGACTTTATCTTGGTCAGGGTCATGATAGAGTCTATTACGCAAACAATTGGCCTTAGGTGGGGATCCACCCTGAATGGGACTCCAGTCCAGTGCAGCACACCATGCATACACACATTCATCCCCAGTGGCAATTTAGTGTAGATGGTCCACAGACTGGCATGATTTTGGAGGTGGGAGGAAACAGAAGAACCTGGAGGAAACCTGCATGCACAGAACATGAAAAACTCTATACAGACAGTAACCTGAACTCAGGATCGAACCAGTGACCCTGGAGCTGTGAGGCAGCAATGCTACTGGCCACTGTGCCCCCAACACAAAAGATATAATCAACTTACCCTGGTTTTCCAAGTGTATTAAGCCAAATTGAGTTACAGTGGTGCTTGAAAGTTTGTGAAGCCTTTAGAATTTTCTATATTTCTGCATAAATATGACCTAAAACATCATCAGATTTTCACACAAGTCCTAAAAGTAGATAAAAAGAACCCAGTTCAACAAATGAGACAAAAATATTATACTTGGTCATTTATTTAGTGAGGGAAATGATCCAATATTACATACCTGTGAGTGGCAAAAGTATGTAAACCTTTGCTTTCAGTATCTGGTGTGACCCCCTTGTACAGCAATAACTGCAATGAAACGTTTGTGGTAACTGTTGATCGGTCCTGCACACCGGCTTGGAGGGATTTTAGCCCATTCCTCCATACAGAACAGCTTCAACTCTGGGATGTTGGTGGGTTTCCTCACATGAACTGCTCGCTTCAGGTCCTTCCACAACATTTCGATTGGATTAAGGTCAGGACTTTGACTTGGCCATTCCAAAATATTAACTTTATTTTTCTTTAACCATTCTTTGGTAGAACGACTTGTGTGCTTTGGGTCATTGTCTTGCTGCATGACTCACCTTCTCTTGAGATTCAGTTCATGGACAGATGTCCTGACATTTTCCTTTAGAATTCGCTGGTATAATTCAGAATTCATTGTTCCATCAATGATGGCAAGCCGTCCTGGCCCAGATGCAGCAAAACAGGCCCAAACCATGATACTACCACCACCATGTTTCACAGACGGGATAAGGTTCTTATGCTGGAATGCAGTGTTTTCCTTTCTCCAAACATAACGCTTCTCATTTAAACAAAAAGGTTCTATTTTGGTCTCATCCGTCCACAAAACATTTTTCCAATAGCCTTTTGGCTTGTCCATGTGATCTTTAGCAAACTACAGATGAGCAGCGATGTTCTTTTTGGAGAGCAGTGGCTTTCTCCTTGCAACCCCGCCATGCACACCGTTGTTGTTCAGTGTTCTCCTGATGGTGGACTCATGAACATTAACATTAGCCAATGTGAGAGAGGCCTTCAGTTGCTTAGAAGTTACCCTGGGGTCCTTTGTGACCTCACCAACTATTACACGCCTTGCTCTTGGAGTGATCTTTGTTGGTCAACCACTCCTGGGGAGGGTAACAATCGTCTGGAATTTCCTCCATTTGTACACAATCTGTCTGACTGTGGATAGGTGGAGTCCAAACTCTTTAGAGATGGTTTTGTAACCTTTTCCAGCCTGATGAGCATCAACAACACTTTTTCTGAGGTCCTCAGAAATCTCCTTTTTCGTGTCATGATACACTTCCACAAACATGTTGTGAAGATCAGACTTTGATGGATCCCTGTTCTTTAAATAAAACAGGGTGCCCACTCACACCTGATTGTCATCCCATTGACTGAAAATACCTGACTCTAATTTCACCTTCAAATTAACTGCTAATTCTAGAGGAGATATGTAATATTGGATCATTTTCCTCAATAAATAAATGACCAAGTATAATATTTTGTCTCATTTGTTTAACTGGGTTCTCTTTATCTACTTTTAGGACTTGTGTGAAAATCTGATGATGTTTTAGGTCATATTTATGCAGAAATATAGAAAATTCTAAAGGGTTCACAAACTTTCAAGCACCATCTAAGCGTAGGGTTAGTTTCATTGCAACCAAGATATCAGTTTTGATTATGATAACAAGACATATGCTTATAACTGTTAATTTTTTAAATTACCTATTATACTCTGATATCCAACACTACCCCTGTGTTCCATTTGGGAGTTCGGTGACTAGATGGGCAGAATATTTGGGAAGTGTTTGTACTCCTGAGATAAAGTCTACCCCATTGAGAAGACAGCATGCAGACCTCCTTATTTTGAAGCTAATCTCACAATTTGTTGCTGAAACCTAAAGTTAGCTAGCTAATGATCTAATAGAGTTAAGTCTATTTTAATCATTTAGATTTGGGGCTTATATTCCATCTTCGAATCTAATAGCGGAGCTCCCAGCGGAGCACCATACCTAAGAAAAAATGGTAAACCCATCGAGTTGATTTTTTTGTGGTTTGTCCGTGTACTTGTACGTGTACCACCAGTCATACACACCGCCTAGTGGTCAGTGTTAGTAATTACCAGTCATACACACCGCCTAGTGGCCAGTGCGAGCCAGTAAAGAAATAAAACAAAAGAGACTGGCTATGATATAAGAAAATTCTACAACCCAGAAACAGATGGGCTTAACCCATGTTTAGGCCTAGTTTGCATCCTCATTTGTGTGAGTACTACAGGGAGGACCTTTGTCCATCCTAGCCCTGTTTCTGCACAAGCTTTGCTTAGTTTATTTTTAAGGGACCCATTTTCCCTCTCCACTGCTCCCACACTGGCAGGATGGTAGGCACAATGTTGTTTCAGGTCTATCCCTAGGAATGCTCCTATTTTCTTTAGGGCTGCATTAACAAAGGGCATTCCATTGTCACTTGAGATTTTGCTAGGTATACCCCACCTAGGAATTATGTCTTTCAGGAGTGCTTTGACTACTGCCTCTGAGTCTTGTTTAGCTGTGGGGAATACTTCAACCCATTTTGAAAACATGTCAACTGTTACCAGGCAGTACCTTTTTCCCTCACTAGGTGTCAGTTCAATGAAATCCATTTGGAGATGATCAAATGGTTTGTCTGGTATTGGGTGTGCTGCTTGAGTTAGTTTGATACCTTGACCTGCATTATGTTGTGCATATATCAGGCATTGCTTGCAAAATTTCGCAGCATAGTTTGAAAACCCCTTTGTGAACCATCTCTTTGTTACTTCTGCTACCATCCCCCCTTTTGACACATGGGTGAGCCCATGTGCCAATTTTGCATAGAAAGGGAACATATGTTTTGGTAGACAGGGACGGCCCGAGGGACAAACCCAGACCGAGTTTGCAAAGATACAGCTGGCCTGTTCCCAGACTCATCTCTCGTCCTGGGTAGCAGCGCTCTGAAGGTCCGCTAGCTGTAAACAGGGGGTGGAAACCTGAGGAAAAGCAAGGTTAGAGGGTGAACTGGAAGCTGAGGCTGCACACTTAGCTGCCGCATCCGCCCTGGCATTTCCTTGAGACACAAGATCAGTATTGTTAGTATGGGCAGCACACTTACACACAGCAATGGCTCTAAGGAGTAGAATAGCATCCAACAACTCAGAGACCAGTTTATGATGTGCAATGGGAGATCCTGTGCTAGTGAGAACATTTCTGTGTTTCCAAATGATGCCAAAATCGTGCACAACGACAAATGCATACCTGCTGTCCGTAAAAATATTGACAGATTGCCCTGCAGCCAATTTGCATGCCTCGATAAGGGCACAGAGCTCTGCGGTCTGTGCCGACAGGTTTGAGGACAGACACGACGTCTTGAGGACCTCGTGATCTGAGACTACGGCAAAACCTACTTTGTTCTTTCCTGTCTCTGGAAGCTGAACCATCCACATAGAGGACCATGTCTGGATTTTCCAAAGGGTCACTCTTTAAGTCTGCCTTGGGGGAACAAAAATCATTAGTGAGAGCAACACAGTCATATGGTTCTCCATCGTCCTCTGTAGGGAGAAGACAGGCAGGATTCAGAACAGCACAACGTTTCACAATGATGTTAGGCATATCAAGTATGACTGTTATACTTTAACCATCTCTGTGTTGACAAATGTGACGTCTTTTTCTCCAACAGAAGCAGGGAGACAGCATGTGGGACCAAAAGGGTGAGGTTAGAATACCCCGCAATATTTCTGGAAGCAGTTACTGCCTTTTCAGCTGCAGCAACTGCACGCAGGCAAACAGGAAGTCCAGCCGCCACTGGGTCCAATTTGCTGGAGAAGTAGGTTACAGGTCTTAATCTATCCCCATGCTTCTGCGAAAGAACAGAGGTCATGAAACCCTTCTTTTCATCTACAGCAGTATTTCTTAACTGGTGGGTCGCGACCCAAAAGTGGGTCGCGGAGGGGTCCTGGGTGGGTAGCGGAGCTGTGGTGTAAAAAAAAATGCTAATTCATTGATTCACTAAAAAAAAGTGCAACTTTTTTCTGCGACAATTTACAACTCTTATTTTGATAGACAATTCCAGCTCCGTGTCATCTGTTGCCATAGACGCAGAATGTTTATGTGACATAACATGCGTGCTAATCATTTGAGTGGTGAACAACATGTTGAAACGACGGTACGACCCCGAATATTTGAAATATGGATTTAGTTGTGTTGAGGACAAAATGGTACAGAAACCCATCTGTGTGGTATGTGGTGAGACACTTGCACATGAGAGCATGAAGCCGTCGAAACTGAAACGTCACCTGGACACAAAACACCCGACGGTCAAAGATAAACCAGTTGAGTATTTTGAAAGACGGCGCCAAGAACTGAGGGCTTCGCAAATGCGGCTAACAGCAACATGCTCCACACAAGTGCAGGCACTCCGTGCGTCTTACCACGTAGCTCATCGGATAGCGAAGGCCAAGAAACCTCACACCATAGCAGAAGACCTCATCTTACCTGCTGCTATGGATATGGTCAGGGAGATGGTCAATGAAGCAGCGGCAAATAAGTTGAAGACAATACTGCTATCAAATGATACTATAAGTAAGCGCATTGAAGACATGTCTGAGAACATAAAAGAACAGGTTACAAGTTGTATCCAGACAAGCACCCACTTCGCATTGCAAATGGATGAATCCACAGATATCGCCAATCATGCAATATTACTCGTTTATGTGAGACACGTTTGGGAAGGAGACATACAAGAACAGTTTCTCTGCAGCCGAGATCTGCCCACCACAACAACTGCGGATGAAATTTTCAACTCAGTGGATTTGTACTTGGGCTCAGTGGGTTTGACCTGGGGCAACTGCGTTGGGATTACGACTGATGGTGCAGCCTGTATGACAGGCAGGCATTCGGGAGTGGTGAAGAGAATACTTGAGAGGGCACCGAATGCAGCCTGGAACCACTGTTTTCTCCAACGGGAGGCACTAGCAGCAAAAGACATGGTGCCAGCGCTTGATTGCACACTGAAAGATGTGGTTAAAGTGGTCAATCATATTAAGCGCAGTGGGAAGAATAGTCGGTGTTTCAAAACACTTTGTATGGACCTGGGCGCTGAGCACCTACAGGTGCTGTATCACTCGGAAATTTGCTGGCTGTCGAGAGGAAAGGTTTTGACCAGATTTTACGAACTTAAAGCAGAACTAGCGGCATTCCTCTCTCAGACCAACTCGCCCTATGCTGAGCTGTTTGACAGCAAACTGTGGCTCACCAAAGTTGTGTATCTTGTCGATGTGTTCGAGCACCTGAACACACTGAATTTGTCTTTGCAAGGGAAGGGACATAGTAAGTTCAAGCAGTCCGGAAAAAGTCAGTGCGTTTAAAAGGAAGCTCGCATTGTGGGAAACCAGAGTACAGGCTTGACATGTTCCCCAACGCCTGTCAAGAGATACTTCAGCTGGATAGCGTCACGGACAAAAATGATCTGAAGAGCACCATCTCTGCACATCTCAACAAACTGCAAACGCGGTTTAATGACTACTTCCCGGAGAGTGCACAGAGCAGAGAGGAAGAATGGGTGCGTGATCCCTTTGAAACCAACGTTGAAAACGCTGCGCTGCCAAGTGAGGAAGAGAACCAGCTGATCGAACTGTCGTGTGACCAGTCAATGAAAACAAAATTCGGCAAAGTCACTCTGTGTCAGTTCTGGTGCAGTGTGACAGCTGAGTATTCCACATTGGCAAGCCGGGCAATTAAAATCTTATTGCCCTTCAGCACCACCTATCTTTGTGAAAGTGGCTTCTCCACTCTTGTCCAACTGAAATCAAAACAGAGGAACAGGTTGGACACTGAACACGATCTACGAGTTGCTCTGTCTACCATCCTACCTGATTTTGAAGCCCTGGTACTTAGTAAAAAACATCCCCAACTCTCTCATTAAAGGTGTTCCTCATTGTACAGGCATACACGGCATACATGAGAATATAGGCAAGTGTTATTTTGCTAATTGCTGCGTTCATACTTGCTATTCATTACAAACCAGAATGGGAATCTTCCCAACCCTGTATTGAAAGCCCAATACCTGGTCTTTTTAATGTCAAGAAATAGTTGTTGTAGCTTAAATTCATGTTGCAATGTTCATACAGCCTTCTATGTTAAATGTATAAAGTTAACGTCTTGATTAAATGAATTAAAAATGTAAATGTTTTGCCTATGTTTATTGATCAGACATACAGCATATAATGGCCATGCAGATGCAAACACAGGTATAATAATAATAATAATAATAATAATAATGTTATTATTACATATTATGGTTATATTTTGAGAATTACATTAAATTGACCTGAACGCTAAAAAAATTGGGTCGCGACCTAATGACCATGGAAAATTGTGGGTCCCAAGACTGTTCCAGTTAAGAACCACTGATCTACAGTTTGAACAAATGGTTTACTGGGGTCAGGCAATCCCAGAGTGGGTGTGGTCTGCAGAGCGCTCTTTAGGGACGTCAGGCGCGCGCAGAACAACCGCAGCATTGACTGCTTACAGATCTTGGACAAACCTCCACTCATCGGGCTGGGATGGTTTTCTTGCCTTCTTAACTGGGAAAATAGGAGTGCGCACTGGAGAGTCCGGGCAAGGGACAATTACACCTGGCTTCAGCAACGAATCAAAGACCGGTCTTATACCTGCGATTGCTTCTGGTTTGAGTGGGTACTGGGTCTGTCTAGGCCTGAAATCTGATTTGGGGGTGATCACCACTGGTTCAGCATTCTTTATTAGGCCTACATCATGTTTACCCTTCGCCCAAATGGAATTTGGAACTCCCGCCAATTTGGGGTGCACCTCTGCTGGAGTTAAGGCAGTGAAAACAGAGACAAACAGGCCACTATGGCCGGGGTCCCTAGGACCCCGGTCATCAGTGGCTAATATTACACTGCGCTCAACATGCACACACATAGCATGACTTTGTTTGTAGACCCCAAGCTTTTGGCAAAACAACACACTAGGGTCCTCTGTTTGGGACCATTCATTGCCATTGGCTGCGCATTTCTTGACCCATTTCCCCACGTCTTTCCAATGGGCGGCTCGTGGCTTTGCTAATGAGACATGGGGTAGGGAATCAACGATGTCAAAGAAATCATGCTGGCAGCAGCCGACCTCAGAGTCCTCTGACATGAGGCCGCACATAACATGTTTGAGAACACTGCGATGAACATTGATGCAGCTGTTCGGACAACGAGCAAGATGAACCTGCACAGTGCAATAATGTTTAGACCAATATGTAGTTTTGAGGGTCTATCTTTCACGTGCATGGGGGTCTGCAAACCAAGTCTTTTCAAACTCTTCATCTTGCCCTTGGTGAACATGTGCTGTGCAATGCAAATCTTCCTCTTTCATATAATCTGTGTCAACTGATGAGGTGTTCAAGTGTGCGAGCTGTACAAGGTGTTTGGGAGTTCGTGTGAGTTGATCTGAGCAGAGCCGCCAGACATACACATACAAGGGGCTTCCAAGATCATACTGCACACCGCACATTTCACTTACTTCAATAGTTAATCCATCTGGAGTGGACGTGAGATTTACTCCTAATTTGCACATTAAATCGCGTGCTAACAAATTTACTGGACATGTATGTGAGATGAGGAATGAGTGGGACGTAACTATTCCTCCCTCGCTTGTACACGGGAGGTTGACTGAGAAAGTTTCAGTTACAGGTCGTCCTGAGATGCCCATTGTCTGAATAGAATTTGTGCTGAGCGGTGGGTCTACTGGAAGTGCCCCATGTTGTATGACTAAGTGTCCCGCTCCAGAATCAACTAAAAAAGTCAACACATGCCCACATACAGTGAGGGGCATACAAGGGAGTTTAGAGAAGGGAGTAGTTGTGTATTTTAACAAACTTAATGCAACTTCAGGTGTATCTACCTGGACTGGTGTATCGGGCGTTTCTGTGTAGTCTTGCTGTTGCATGCAGGTGCTGCTACTAATGTGTTTAACGTTATGTGAATGTTCCTGTCTATGTGTATGTGTATCATCAGGTGTGTGTGTGTTACCTCCCCTGTTCTCTGTGCAGGGCCTGTTCCCGGAGTCCGCCTGTCAGTCTGCTTTGCTGTACTCCTCACGGGGCCTCTGTTTGCTACTGTGGAGATAATCTCGAGCAATGTGTCCCTTCTGATTGCAGTGGTAGCAGGTTGCGCCTTTTATCCAGGACGGGTCACCCCAGGTCATCCTGGCTCGGCCCCTACCTCAACCTCATCCTCTAGGTCCAGGCTGAGCAGTTTGGAGAAGAGTGAGAGTGGCGGTGTGTAGGTCTTGGTCTCTTTTTGTTGACTTTGTCTTCTCTTTCAGCAGCCTTTCTGCATGCACAGCATACTGCTCAATCTTGGTGAGGCTCAGGAGTGCCCTCCACTGCAGCCAGGGTCACGGGCCTGGTCAGGCTACTGTGTTTCTCATGCGAGGTGGTGACATGGGCGAGAAACGCTGACACCACTTCAGCATCTTCTTGCTTACACATACTGATCTTAGTCATGTCTATGTTCAAGGAGAAAGCTTCGATCAGATGAGCACAGAGAGCAGTGAGGGTATTTCTATACTCACTATTGCCATCTGCTGGTTGGCTTCTGGCCACTCTCTGGAAACCTTGCTCCAATCTATACCCATTTTGGTCATGAGTAGGCAGCGAAGTTCATGGGTGGTTGGTCGGAATTCTCTGCAAAACATCAACAGTTCGTTACCAAATCTCTTTCCTCCTACCTCTCTCATGCTGGGAAAGGAAGCCATGCACTCTTTCATGTCAGCTGTCGTCCAGGGTCTGTGGACTAGAAGCACACTGTCAGCTCCAGCCACTTCCACCACTGGAAGATGAAGGACTTCAGACTTTAGGTTACGGCCTTGTGGACCCACTGGTGAGCATGTGGTCAGGTCCAGAAGGGTGTCTCTTCCGTCGCCATATGCAAGACCGGATCTCGTGTGTGACGGAGAAGCGAGGGGAGGCGCCGACGCTGGAGGCGGCTGGTAGGCTGGGAGAGATACCAGAGGCTCAATTTTTGCTTTGTCTCGGCTTCTCCCCCTTTCTGTGGGTGAGGCGCTTGTGGGAGTGATGCTCTGCCTTGCTGAGGAGGCAGTGTGTGTCGGGGTGGTGGGGCAGACTCCAAGTCAGGGTCCATCTGAAATTTCAAACACTGAGAAGAGGGTGAGAGCCCTGCCTGTCGTTTCTCTCTTTTGTACTCTCTCTTAAGTGTTTCTTCTTTCCATGCAGAAAACACCCTCCAGTTCCCTAGGAACTTAACATTATCTGCAGACTCTTCTTTTTCCTTCCGTTTCAACTTTTCTTCTAACTGTTCTATCTGCCTGGGACTAAAACTGCCCTTCTCAGGGAATCCTAAGTCCTTTACCCATATGTCAAACTGTGCCAAACAATCCTCGCCGTACGAGGTTTTCATACATAAACTGGATGTTTGGGCTGTCATAGGAACATCCAATTCTTATTATAGCACATGTAGCTTCAGACTTACTTGCTTTTTTCTTTCCCTAACTTGCCGTTTCTGTTCCCCATTGTACCCTGTTATATCAATAGGTTATGACAACAATGGCTGAGTTTTTACTAGGATCACAAGAAAAATAGGTTGGACTATGTCCAAAAAATGCGACACAATAATCCTTTAGGTGTGTTCTTATTAGTAAACAATTTATCTGACATTTACCTTAAGCTAAAAGTAGGTATCATTTAGCACAACAACCTCAAAGACAACTCACGCATGTGTACAAGATCTATTTCTCTGTTTCAGAATTTGGAGGAGGACAGTACTCTGTTAATTCATCAATATTTTGCGTGCACACCGGTATGTCTTGGCGACTTCGTGATCGAACCTCTCTATCCTGTTCCTACAATGGGCTGGTTGTTCACACAGAACAAAGGGAGCAAGATTCAATTCTTTCCCAGTTACGAATCGCTGAACGTGAATCCATCAAAACACGCCCCCTTACTTCACACTCTCTTTTTTTTTTCCCAAGGTTTCTTTATTGATTTTTCCAAGAGTAAATACAAAAGGTATAGGATATGTCCAAAGCACAATAAGTGATGCAATTTGTGGAGCTGACATTAGGAATGATACCACACCTTGATTATAAAGCAGCAGATCAACGATAAAAGAACAAACCCTACCTTGCCCCACCACCCCCCACCCACCAACCATATATGGTACACAGTTTAACACAAAATAACCAAAACATGACATGAATAAATAAATTAATAATAATAATAAATCTATAATAAAACCTAGATAAAATAAATAATAATAAAAAACACAAAACAAAACAAACAAAAAAAACAGCAATAACAAGTACATACACAAAGCCTGCAACCTTGAAAATATATTACCACAGTAGTCTATTGTCTGTAAAGTGTACTCACAGTTCTAGTCTGTCACAGAGGGGAGGTTCAACTCGTCAATGTAGTCAGACAAATATCCCCACGTTTTAGTGAACTTGCGGGTAGAGCCCTTCATGCTCCATCTTATTTTTTCTATTTTCATAAAATAAAGGATATCTTTGATCAGGGAACTGAATGAAGGGGTGTTAGGAGACTTCCACCTCAGCAGAATTAGACGCCTTGCTGCTAGAGTGATAAATGCAACAAAATCAGCTTTATATGAGGATAGAGAGATTGTAGAGGGAAGAACACCAAACAACGCAGTAAATGGAGAAGGAGGAATTGTTTGTTCGAATACATATGACAGGATATCAAATACCTTGGACCAGTATTCAAATAGTTTGGGACAGAACCAGAGTGTATGTGCCAGTGTCGCAGGTGCTGAGTGACACCGCTCACATGTGGGGTCAATGTCAGGAAAAAAACGGTTCAATTTAACCCTAGTCCAGTGAACCCGGTGGACAATCTTACATTGAATGACGCCATGTTTAGCACATATTGATGATGAATGTACTCATTGCAAGATTAATTCCCATTCGACATCTGGGATCTCCTCTCCAAGATCCTCCTCCCATTGAGTCTTAATTGGATTGAGAGTGACAGGTCGTAAGGCATACATTCTATTATAAATAGAGGATATCATTCCCCTCACATTAGGAAGAGGTATTACAAGGGAGTCAATGGGGTTAGCAGATGGCACATTAGGGAAATTGGGATATAAGGATTTCACAAAGCTGCGTATCTGTAAATATCTAAAGAAATGTGATGCAGGTAAGGAATATTTTTCAGACAATTGTTGAAATGATGCAAATACCCCATCTATATACAGATCCTTTAAAGATTTGATACTTAACCTAGACCATAAGGACCATGCTCCATCAATCAGTGAAGGCGGAAAAACTAAATTTGAAGTGAGAGGATGGAAATATCACACAGATTGAAATGCTTTCTGAACTGGTTCCAAATTCTCATTGAGGTTTTAACACAAATATTTTTAGTGTATGGAGACAGAGAAAATCTGAGAGGGGAGTACAATAAGGCCTTCAAAGAAGTGGGTTTACATGATAAAGTTTCCATCTGAAGCCAGGTAGGCTGTGGACTGAGAGTGTCTAAATGCAACCAGAAGTGCAAGGTTCTAATATTGGCAGCCCAATAATAGTACTGTAAATTAGGCAATGCCATGCCTCCAAGTCTCTTAGGCCTTTGGAGGAGCCCTTTACGAATTCTGGGTGTTTTTCCGTTCCAGATAAATTCTGTTATTACGTTCTCAATCTTACGAAAAAATGTTTGCAGGAGGAATATGGGGATGGTCTGGAAAAGATAGGGGAACTTAGGTAGGGTGTTCATTTTAACAGAATTAATTCTAGCTGGCAGTGATAGGGGTAAAATTGACCACCTTTCAAAGTCATTTTGTACACGGGATAGCAAACTTGCAAAATTAAACTTAAACAAGTCCTGAAACTTTTCTGTGACCTGCACTCCCAGATAAGTAAATCTGTGATTTGCTATCTTAAATGGAAAAGTGTGAGTAGGATATGCTCGAGCTGCAGCATTTATAGGGAAAAACTCACTCTTACTAAGATTTAATTTGTAGCCTGATATAGAGCCAAATGCTGTGAGGGACTGAAGTGCAGCAGGTATGGATGTGGAGATGTTTGACACATAAAGCAGAAGATCGTCAGCATAAAGTGACACCTTATGTTCTATACCTGATCTAGACACGCCCGCAATATCTTGGTTGGATCTAAGGAGGATAGCTAGAGGTTCAATTGCTATAGCGAACAAAAGTGGGCTTAAAGGGCATCCTTGTCGAGTGGAACGGTGTAGGCGGAAGTATTCAGAGAAGTTATTATTAGTCCTGACAGAGGCCTTTGGAGCAGAGTATAACAACTGAACCCAGGTGGTAAATTTTTGTCCAAGACCAAATTGTTGCAAAGTGTGAAACAGGTACGGCCAGCCCACTCTGTCAAATGCTTTCAGAGCATCAAGAGAAATCAGGGCTTCGGTGGTGGTGGATGAGGGTTGACTATAAATAATATTATAAAGGCGCCTTAGATTATAAAATGAATGCCTATGTCTAATGAACCCTGTCTGATCTGGGGATATGATGGTCGGCAGTATAGGGTCTAAGCGAAGTGCTAACAGTTTAGAAAGTAGCTTTAGGTCCACATTCAACAAGCTGATGGGCCGATATGAGGCACAGTCCAGTGGGTCTTTGTTTTTTTTAAGAATCAAAGATATAGTGGCATGATTAAGAGTGGGTGGGAGAGTATGGTTTTCAAAAGATTCATTGTACATATCAACAAGCAAAGGGGCCAATAATGGAAAAAATGCTCTATAAAATTCTACTGGGTAGCCGTCAGGCCCTGGACATTTACTGCCCTGCATTGAAGCCATTGCAATCTTAAGTTCTTCCACAGATAGAGGTTGGTCTAAACTACTAGCCGCCTCCTCATCCGCCTTTGGAATGTCCAAGGAATCAAAAAAGAGATCAAATTCAGAAGAATCTGGTGTGTGCTCTGGAGTGTATAGACCCTTTTCAGTCACGTGACCTTCGTAAACGCGACCACCATTTTGGACATGTAGCAGACTTCGGCTCGAATTGGTTTGAATGCGAGGAAGGCGACAAACGGAGAACATACAAGAAAAAGGAGCGAGATGCAGAAAATACCTTCGCTATCCAGCGACGTAGGGCATTTACAGGGCGAGCAGAGGGAGAAATAACAACAGTAATGACACATTAGCAACGCCGTACAGAAATAACGGTTTATGGCACAGACCCTTTCGGTTCTCGCTCATCTAGCTGCTACAATGACTGCTTAGACTGCAACAATAATACCTAACACACATTTAAGTATCCGTCGTAAAGACATGAAACTCGTCGAGTGACGAGTGTGTTCATTGATAAGCTAACACAATCTAAAAGTAGACATACCATCACACTGCCCTGGCGCTGTGTACAGTTTACCTTCTATGGTTTGTGCACTCACTATTTGCCATTACTTTCTCCAACCGTTGTTACAGATTACAGGGAACGGCCTGGATTTAAGAGACAAATACATGTTCCTCTTGTTTTGAACACTTAGCCCATGTTTACATTAGACCGTATCAGCGGATCATCAGATTAACGTTTTTAAAAGCGATTAGTGTGCACACAGCAACACCAATACATGATTCGTCTGCACACAGCAACACCAATACACGGATACGCTCGGCTCCGCAGGCATCCTGCGCTCCAAATCACTCCGCCCTGAACAGCGAGTGCCCTCTGGAGGGTGCGCACTCCGGCCCTGCGCAGCTCACACAGCGCGCGAGTGAAGTGCGCGAGCCACGATTCGGGACTGAGCCGCTGTGTGTGTGATCCCAGCGCAGATCACTTACCACTCGCAAATGGAAGGACGGCAAGCCTAAAGACAATCGTTTTTTTTTTGTTACATAGTCAAGAGAGGTGTCGGATCACTGGATCCAGTGTAAATAGCTGCCGGAGCCAACGCCCGAGGTTCCGGAGCGCGCTCTGGCTTGCTCCCCCTCAAATTAAGCGCTGTTTGTAGGACACTGCCTCTGATCTGTCCTACAGTCTACCAACAGCAAAGGAACACAACGCTAGCTAATGTCGTTAGCTAATAGCTACTACAGAAGAACAAAGAGGTTACAATGGGTTATTTTAGCCTATTTGGTTACACACTCGCCGCCACAGAATGTTAACAGCAATGTAATGCCTTTTCTGGCTAATTTTATTCATCTTACCTCCAACAAAGTGGTCACTACACAAGCTCTGGTATGCCGAGGGCTGCCAATCTGTTTATGGCCGCTATCCATCTTCTCCGTCGGGATCCGATAAAATGATAAACCTTGCTTTGTTTGTTGATGGTTACTACATCCAGGTGCACAACAATATAGTGGCATAATGGAAGTCTTGCTGAAAATAAACACTTTCTTTGCTGCCGTTCCTCAATGCTGGCTGTGGTAAACTACTGGTAGTACACGTCCAAAATGGCGGCCGCGTTTGTCGTGACGTCACGTGAAAAGGGTCCATAGCAAGCTGTAGTAATCCTTAAAGCAATCATTAATTTCTTTTGGGTCCGTTGTTAGCCCTATAGGGGTCCTAATTTGGAGTATTTGGTGGGAAGATGGTTCTTTTTTGAGTTGGAGCGCAAGCAGCCGTCCCGCCTTATCACCCTGTTCATAATATTTACATTTAGACCTAAATAGCATTTCTTCCTCCCTCTGTGTAGAACAAATGTCAAAGTTTGCTTGTAAGGTAAGGCGTTCTTTATATAAATCAGGGGAAGGATTGGCTGCATATAGCCTGTCAGTTTCCCCAATTTTCGCTATCAGCTTAGACAGTTCGTCCTCTCTTGTTCTCCTCTCAAATGCAGTATATGAAATAATATTCCCTCTGAGATATGCTTTCAATGTCTCCCAAAGAGTGGATGCAGAGATATCAGGAGTTTTATTAATTTCTATAAACATTTCAATCTGTGCAGATATAAACTGGAGAAATTTTTCACTAGATAACAAGCGTGTGTTTAATCGCCAAGGAGGACGAGTAGAGTTAAGTCCCTGAAAGGCTATTGTTAAAGAAATTGGTGCATGGTCTGATATTACTATGGGATTGTAGGTTACAGATTTGACAGAGGGCAGTAAGCTATTTTGTATTAAAAAGTAGTCAATACGTGTAAATGTCCGGTGGACAAGAGAGAAAAATGAATATTGTTTACTATTTGGATACAGAAAGCGCCATGGATCAGATATGTGAAGTTCCTCCATAATGGATTTAATTAATTGTGCAGATCTGGATGAGGAGTGTGTTTTGGTTGAGGATCTATCAAGGGCTGGGTTGATCCAGCAGTTAAAGTCCCCTCCAAGAATGAGAGAATGTGTTGCAACATCTGCGAGCTTAGAGAAAAAAGTTTTGAAAAAATTATCTCATCTCATTATCTCTAGCCACTTTATCCTTCTACAGGGTCGCAGGCAAGCTGGAGCCTATCCCAGCTGACTACGGGCGAAAGGCGGGGTGCACCCTGGACAAGTCGCCAGTTCATCACAGGGCTGACACATAGACACAGACAACCATTCACACTCACACCTACGGTCAATTTAGAGTCACCAGTTAACCTAACCTGCATGTTTTTGGACTGTGGGGGAAACTGGAGCACCCGGAGGAAACCCACGCGGACACGGGGAGAACATGCAAACTCCACACAGAAAGGCCCTCGCCGGCCCCGGGGCTCGAACCCAGGACCTTCTTGCTGTGAGGCGACAGCTCTAACCACTACGCCACCGTGCCGCCCCTGAAAAAATTATGATCGTCCCAATTAGGCCCATAAATATTTGCAAGGATAAGTGGAGTATTATGTATTTTGCCAGTGACAACAACATACCTCCCATTTGGATCTGCTAGAACATTAGAACAGATAAAAGGGACTGACTTGTGTATGAGAATAGCTGTACCCCTCGCCTTGGCCTGAAATTTTGAGTGATATATTTGACCTATCCATTTTTTTCTCAATCTAATATGGTCCACCACTTTTAGATGTGTCTCTTGTAAATAAACTATATGTGCCCCTAATTTACGAAGATGACCCAGAACTTTGTTACGTTTCATTGGTGCATTTAGACCCCTGCAATTCCAGCTGACAAAATTAAGCTCATTCCTATTGAACTGTTGCATATGACATGTTTGATAAGGCATTGAAAAGTAGGCTACTGCAGGTTGTCAACACAAGTGAAAAAATATTTAAGCAGGCATAAAGAAAAACAAAAACACACAAGATTAAAGAATAAAGGAAAACACAAACAAAAAATGTTAAAATACACCCCTCCCTTGCTAAAGCGTCAACTGAACATGACGCGCGCTTACCCCCCCTTAAACTCGACGAACAAACTGAAGTAGCACAATTGCTCATGCTCACTCCAGGGCCGCCTACGTGCCGTAGAGGCCAGTGACTTCACTTAAATGGGTAATTCAAACAAGTGGCAAATAAGAACCATAACAGCATTTCAGTATATAGACTGAGTTATGACATAAACCGGATAACGAAGAAAATAGTTCACTCGGTTATTTCCTCACCATTGGCAGTATTATCTGTGTCGGGTAGTCCAAGGGGTTTAATGGACTTGATAAACTCCTCCGTGGCCGAGGGGTCGTCGAATTTGTGCAAAGTTCCATCAGGCAGCGTTATTTTCAGCAGGGCTGGAAACACCAGCCTGAATTTCACCTCCTTGATGGAACAAAGCAGGCGTTTTGCCTCCCTGAACTTTCCGCGTTTGTTGGCCACAGCAGCTGTGTAGTCAGGGAAAAGCAACACTCTCCTATCTTGGTAGACGACTGGGGAAAGCTCTTCGGCCCTGCGCAGAATCCAGTCCCGATCTTGATAGTAGTGTAGGCGAATGATGAACAGTCTGGGAGGATCATCTTTCTTGGGCTTCTGACGTAAACTGCGGTGCGCTCTGTCCACGATAGGTTTATGGTCGAGTTTGAAAATATCCTGCAACAGTCCAGAGACAAATTCGGTCGGGTTCGGGCCCTCCACATTCTCCGGTATTCCAACCAGTCTAACATTATTTCTTCTCGAACGCCCCTCCAGATCCTCGCATTTAGCAGTCAGCTGCGACACTTGCGTTTTCAGAGTTTGCACGACATTCTCCAACTCGCTTAAGCGATCACCCTGGTCTGAAGCAGCATGTTCCAACTCCCTGATAGTGCCGTCGTGTGTGTCCACTTTCTGTTGCAATGGTGTTATCGCACTTCTCAGTTCGGTTCTTACTGTTGCAATCTCCGATCTCAGTTCAGTGGACAGCGAGTCGATTTTACCACATATGTCGTCCCTGATAGCATTCATCATCTCCTGTAGCGAGCTAGCATCCGCCTCGCCGACTTGTGAAGGGCTCTTTTTGGATTTCCCCGAATCTTTCTGTCGTGAAGTAGCCATAACTCAGTCGAGTGATCTCTAAACTTGTTAATAATACGATAGAAATAGCTGTACAGTCGAATATTCCGCCGAAATAAGTTACAAATAGGTCACATAGCCTCAGAGCACTGAAGCACATGTCCTACATGTTCTGTGTCCGCGTGCGCCCCCTTACTTCACACTCTCAAGTAGGTGAGCCGTTACCCAGTCGTCACTTAGGCGGATAATTCTCTTACACAACCCAATAAACTACTCGTGGTTTATTGTCTCAAAATTGTGTTTTATCCATTTCTGCAAACATATTGATGGTACCACAGCTTAGCAGTCCTCCTTGACTAGGACAAATTTCTGTCCGTCTCTTATATCCAGATTAAATACTGTTTCCACTAATTTCTTTACACAAGAATGCAAAGTTATCACTTACTGGTTCGGTGAGCCCTGACGGTCTGGTCTCTCATCCGAGTTCTCAGCTCCACACTGTGGCCTTGGGAGTGTCCCGTCGTCCGAGGATCAGATTTGTAGGGCCCACCCAGGGACACCAAATTGTAATTGAAACTTCTAATAAACACTTCAGAACGCGTTGCAGTTGTCTTTTCAGTTATTTATTAATGTAAATCATATAAAACAGAGATATAAAATAGGAAAGGAAAAAGAAGACACCACCTCAGGTGATGCCGAGAGTGCGCACTCTGAGTTGTGTCTTAGTGGCTGTTATCTATTATACTCTAAAGGCATTCGCTTACTGTTTGCGTCTTCGCGTGATTGGCTCGAGGCTTTTCCTTGAAGCTTTGTTAGAGCATGCACCTGATGTGCTCTGAGATGCACAGCAGATGCGTGGTTAGGCATAACATAACATGAAACAGAGACAAACAGCCTGCTTATCACCAGCCTTTGACCCAAGGACACAGAAAGGCGATTACAGCTTGTGGGAAAACAATTTTTCTCAGTACACTAGGCCACTTGAGCTCAACACACAGAAACAGAGAATAGGAATGTTCATTCACTAAATTTCCTTCACATATTGCAAACATTTTGCAATTAAGCTTATTCTTTATAAAAAGTTCCCGAGTGTTTTGGATTAGACATGCTGAGATGCTGCTGATGTTCAATTTAATTCAATTTCATTTACTATATAGTGCTTTTAGCAATGGACATTGTCACAAAGCAGCATTACAGAAATATATACATTCCATATATAAATGTATCCCTAATGAACAAGCCAGAGGCAACAGTGGCAAGGAAAATCTTCCTGAGACATCATGTGTAAGATACCTTGAGAGGAACCAGACTCAAAAGGGAATCCATCTACATCTGGGCATCACCAAATAGTGTGATTATAAATAATTTTCTTTCTATAACTGTATCCTGTATAGTCAAAATGCAATTTTGTAAACTTATGAGCAACTTATGAGAATGAGCATCAGAGTCATTTCTAATTTCATAATCATTTTAACTTAAAGTCTATTGTGTTGAAGTTATCAGCTGTCCAATAAAGGAGGCTTGAGTGCAAAACTGTTTTTATCAATTGCAGTCCAAAGGCTATCCAAGGAAGAATATCCACAGCCATCTTTATTGTTTCTAGGTGGTACCATCCACAGTAATCTCATGGTGATCTGTAGGTTGTCCATGTGGGGATATCCTCAGCAACAGTGAGTGATATTCAGGTGATTTGAACTGCAAATAGAAGTAGGGAATCAGGACAGATCAGGCAGGTCTAGAGAGCAGATGGAGTCAAGAACACTGGTATTTCAGGAGTAGCATCTGTAGGTCGACAGAGAGACAAAGTGAAGACTAGCTATGACAGCATAAATAAAAGGGAGAACCAAAAAAGTAACACATATGTTAGGGCACCCTGAGACATAAAGTGGCCAGCTACTTCACGGTCAACAAACCAGAGTGAATGTGTGAGGGGGAAGGTGTTGGGGGGGCAACATCATCCATCCATCCATCCATTATCTGTAGCCGCTTATCCTGTTCTACAGGGTCGCAGGCAAGCTGGAGTTTATCCCAGCTGACTATGGGCGAGAGGCGGGGTACACCATGGATAAGTCGCCAGGTTATCATCCAAACATCCCAGTTTACCAAAACAATCTATTCCCTAGAACCCTTCAGAGCTGCGCCTTTACCTACTGGACCTTTTGCTCAGGTACCATGGTGCAAGACCATTCAGTGCTTTATAGGTCAATAGCATTTTATGATCAATGCAATATTTGATTGGGAGCCTATGCAGTGTGGATAAGTTGGAGTGATTTGGTAATTTCTTCTGGTTCTAGTAAGGAATAGTAAGTACTAGTAAGTCCAGTAAGGCTGATATACTCTGGACTAACTGGAACTAACTGTTTATGCACTGACTGGAACATCCAGACAAAAAGGCATTACAGTAATCCAATTTTGATGTAACAAAAGCATGAACTAGCTTTTCTGCAGCATGACGTGACATTATGTTTTTTATCTTAGCGATAGTTCTTACAACCCCGATTCCAAAAAAGTTGGGACAAAGTACAAATTGTAAATAAAAACGGAATGCAATAATTTACAAATCTCAAAAACTGATATTGTATTCACAATAGAACACAGACAACATATCAAATGTCGAAAGTGAGACATTTTGAAATTTCATGCCAAATATTGGTTCATTTGAAATTTCATGACAGCAACACATCTCAAAAAAGTTGGGACGGGGCAATAAGAGGCTGGAAAAGTTAAAGGTACAAAAAAGGAACAGCTGGAGGACCAAATTGCAACTCATTAGGTCAATTGGCAATAGGTCATTAACATGACTGGGTATAAAAAGAGCATCTTGGGTGGCAGCGGCTCTCAGAAGTAAAGATGGGAAGAGGATCACCAATCCCCCTAATTCTGTGCCAACAAATAGTGGAGCAATATCAGAAAGGAGTTCGACAGTGTAAAATTGCAAAGAGTTTGAACATATCATCATCTACAGTGCATAATATCATCAAAAGATTCATAGAATCTGGAAGAATCTCTGTGCGTAAGGGTCAAGGCCGGAAAACCATACCGGGTGCCCGTGATCTTCGGGCCCTTAGACGGCACTGCATCACATACAGGTATGCTTCTGTATTGGAAATCACAAAATGGGCTCAGGAATATTTTCAGAGAACATTATCTGTGAACACAATTCACTGTGCCATCCGCCGTTGCCAGCTAAAACTCTATAGTTCAAAGAAGAAGCCGTATCTAAACATGATCCAGAAGCGCAGACGTCTTCTCTGGGCCAAGGCTCATTTAAAATGGACTGTGGCAAAGTGGAAAACTGTTCTGTGGTCAGACGAATCAAAATTTGAAGTTCTTTATGGAAATCAGGGACGCCGCGTCATTCGGACTAAAGAGGAGAAGGATGACCCAAGTTGTTATCAGCGCTCAGTTCAGAAGCCTGCATCTCTGATGGTATGGGGTTGCATTAGTGCGTGTGGCATGGGCAGCTTACACATCTGGAAAGACACCATCAATGCTGAAAGGTATATCCAGGTTCTAGAGCAACATATGCTCCCATCCAGACGACGTCTCTTTCAGGGAAGACCTTGCATTTTCCAACATGACAATGCCAAACCACATACTGTACTGCATCAATTACAGCATCATGGCTGCGTAGAAGAAGGGTCCAGGTACTGAACTGGCCAGCCTGCAGTCCAGATCTTTCACCCATAGAAAACATTTGGCGCATCATAAAACGGAAGATACGACAAAAAAGACCTAAGACAGTTGAACAACTAGAATCCTACATTAGGCAAGAATGGGTTAACATTCCTATCCCTAAACTTGAGCAACTTGTCTCCTCAGTCCCCAGACGTTTACAGACTGTTGTAAAGAGAAAAGGGGATGTCTCACAGTGGTAAACATGGCCTTGTCCCAACTATTTTGAGATGTGTTGTTGTCATGAAATTTAAAATCACCTAATTTTTCTCTTTAAATGATACATTTTCTCAGTTTAAACATTTGATATGTCATCTATGTTCTATTCTGAATAAAATATGGAATTTTGAAACTTCCTCATCATTGCATTCCGTTTTTATCTACAATTTGTACTTTGTCCCAACTTTTTTGGAATCGGGGTTGTAAATAAAAGAAGGCTATCCTATTAATATTATCTACATAAGCTTCAAATGAAAGACTGGAGTCAGTGATTATTTCATTATTGCTGCAATGATGCAACTCAAAGGCAATCCAGAGTTAATATGTAGGTATGTTTAGTTTAATTTTTTTTTCTAAAATAGTGTGATAACATTGTGGTATATAACCTGGTAAAAGAATAAGCTTTAATCAGGAAATGATATCGCAAGATACATAATCATGATGTAATTTCTGAATTAAGCATGACCGTGAAATTAATGGACACTCAGGATAATTATGTGATGGATAAGTGTATTGTCTGGGAGCATACTTTATATGATATAAAATATAGGAATGTCTGAAATAGTAACAGCACTACCGACATACTGTAACTGTGATTATTATATTGATTGGTGTCTGCACAGGAAGAAACAAGACCCTCTACTTGAATTATTGATGTGGAAACCAGTAACTGCTGAGCATGTTTCACTTTACTGTTAGCACTATAAGCCTACAGCCAATTAACAGTCTCTATGGCTTCCACGCTAAAAGTTTGCAACATGTATGCCCTGAATGCACTTTATCTCATCTCATCTCATTATCTCTAGCCGCTTTATCCTGTTCTACAGGGTCGCAGGCAAGCTGGAGCCTATCACAACTGACTACGGGAGAAAGGCGAGGTACACCATGGACAAGTCGCCAGGTCATCACAGGGCTGACACATAGACACAGACAACCATTCACACTCACATTCACACCTACGGTCAATTTAGAGTCACCAGTTAACCTAACCTGCATGTCTTTGGACTGTGGGGGAAACCGGAGCACCCGAAGGAAACCCACGCAGACATGGGGAGAACATGCAAACTCCGCACAGAAAGGCCCTCGTCAGCCACGGGGCTCGAACCTGGACCTTCTTGCTGTGAGGTGACAGCGCTAACCACTACACCACCGTGCTGCCCCTGGCATCAACTTATCTTTGTCTTTTGCTGTCTTGTTCCTCAATTGAAGTTCATCCAGGTAGAATGTGATGAAAACATAAGGCGGTACATTTTGCCACTGTACAAGCTTAACTGGTTTACCAAAATTATTTGGCTAAAATGTTTTTAAAATTTGGTTAAAACTTACAGAAATTACTGTAAATCTGCTAAGACTTGTTTTGTGTCTTGGATTTTCTGGAGATAGCGAGTGATAACATACAATATTGTGTAAAAGTCTTAGGCACCTTGGGGTTTTTTTTCATACAAACTTTGTTATAGATTTATATTTTATGACTTCTACATTGGGGGTGGCACGGTGGTGTAGTGGTTAGCGCTGTCGCCTCACAGCAAGAAGGTCTGGGTTCGAGCCCCGTGGCCAACGAGGGCCTTTCTGTGTGGAGTTTGCATGTTCTCCCCGTGTCCGCGTGGGTTTCCCCCACAGTCCAAAGACATGCAGGTTAGGTTAACTGGTGACTCTAAATTGACCGTAGGTGTGAATGGTTGTCTGTGTCTATGTGTCAGCCCTGTGATGACCTGGCGACTTGTCCAGGGTGTACCCCGCCTTTCGCCCGTAGTCAGCTGGGATAGGCTCCAGCTTGCCTGCGACCCTGTAGAACAGGATAAAGCGGCTAGAGATAATGAGATGAGATGAGACTTCTACACTATCGAATCAGTACAAAAACATTATAGAGTTCCAAACGTTCGTTTTCCAGCACACAATTAAATGTTACAGGGAAAAAAAGTTTGTATCTGAGCAGTATATTACATAAGAGAGCACTTTTCAGATTAAAAAAGAAAACATAATGAAGGCTACTGGGGTTTGGTGCAAAATTAAGAAGCAAGTGTGACAGTCAAAGTGTCCAGAAGATATCCACTGATAATCTTAACCTATAAACCTGTAAAAATACACAAAACTTAACCTTAGGACTAAAGACTGTCATGTCAGGTGGTAGCCATCTTGGTCAAGAGGTACCTCTTCCTTTGCATAGTTCCTGAACAGTCCACAACCCTGGCCCTGTCTCACATTTTTTAAAGGGGAAGTTTTATTGGATAATTGTACATTAGGAGCACAATATACAGTAGTTTAACTATGGACCTATATGTGTAGATTTGTAAATAATTATTATCCTTATTTGTACAAGATGTGATTTGTGATATCCTAAATGTGACATGAAGATTAGCGTGAAAATATTTCCATTATTTGTTTTATTTATATACTAGTTTTATTTGTATACCTGTCTTACTATATACAGGTACAGTTCGAATAGTCTTTACGGTATTAGTTTTTGTGTATATGTAAAGCTTTTATACTTTACCATACATATATAGCTTTGTGACAACCCATAATTATAAAAGTTGTCATATTAGTTATTATAGAGTTATTGGATTAGCCTGGTCATTACTAACTATAAACTGGCCGTATTAGACTGGTCAGTTAAATTGAATTTGTTTAATCCAAACCTCAGTAACTCTAGTATTAAGGTATGTAGTAGAAATGCATAATAGAAAAGCACAGAGGAATTGGTGTTTGAGGAGATGCAGAGTCATAATCTCACAGGAAATGAGTAGAAAGGAAGAGCGATGGAGCAGAAGCAGCTCATTTTTGCTAGAGCAGGTTGATTAGATTATTGCACAAGGCTGAAACCAGGAAATCAATTATACCACACAGCATAACGTGATCAGCAACAGGAATAGCACAGCTCTAAATGGAACTGAGACTGACATAAAGTAATACAACCCAATTGAATGATTAGACAGACAAAAAATGGAACAAAGAGAGTCAATGTGTACGGTATAGTAACTAAACTGTAGACATTTCTAAGTCTAATATGGTTCTATTTACGTACAGTGGTGCTTGAAAGTTTGTGAACCCTTTAGAATTTTCTATATTTCTGCATAAATATGACCTAAAACATCATCAGATTTTCACACAAGTCCTAAAAGTAGATAAAGAGAACCCAGTTAAACAAATGAGACAAAAATATTATACTTGCTCATTTATTTATTGAGGAAAATGATCCAATATTACATATCTGTGAGTGGCAAAAGTATGTCAACCTTTACTTTCAGTATCTGGTGTGACCCCCTTGTGCAGCAATAACTGCAACTAAATGTATGCGGTGACTGTTGATCAGTCCTGCACACCGGCTTGGAGGGATTTTAGCCCATTCCTCCATACAGAACAGCTTCAACTCTGGGATGTTGGTGGGTTTCCTCACATGAACTGCTCACTTCAGGTCCTTCCACAACATTTCGATTGGATTAAGGTCAGGACTTTGACTTGGCCATTCCAAAATATTAACTTTATTCTTCTTTAACCATTCTTTGGTAGAACGACTTGTGTGCTTAGGGTCATTGTCTTGCTGCATGCCCCACCTTCTCTTGAGATTCAGTTCATGGACAGATGTCCTGACATTTTCCTTTAGAATTCGCTGGTATAATTCAGGATTCATTGTTCCATCAATGATGGCAAGCCGTCCTGGCCCAGATGCAGCAAAACAGGCCCAAACCATGATACTACCAAGGCAAGGCAAGGCAAGTTTATTTATATAGCACATTTCATACACAATGGCAGTTCAATGTGCTTTACAGAAGTAAAAACAAAAACAGTAAACAATAGAGAAATAAAATTACATAAAATTATTTTATTTTTATTCTAAAACAATTAATTAAAAGAATTAAAAGAAAATAATAAGAATTAAACAATAGTAGAAATAAAATAATAAAATGAAGTAGTAGTTCAAATAGGAGGAGAAAAAAAAAGAAACCAGCAGAATAAAATAGAATAAAGTTAAAGTTAAAGTAAATTTAAAACATGCAGAGAAAGTAAAGATTATAAAAAATGTAAAGAAGACAATATTAATTATTTAACAGAAAGCATCTGAAAACAGCTTGGTCTTTAACCTAGATTTGAAGCTGCCAACAGCAGGAGCATTTTTAATGTCCTCTGGCAGTTGGTTCCATAGCTGTTGGTTCCATACCATCACCATGTTTCACAGATGGGATAAGGTTCTTATGCTAGAATGCAGTGTTTTCCTTTCTCCAAACATAATGCTTCTCATTTAAACCAAAAAGTTCTATTTTGGTCTCATACGTCCACAAAACATCTTTCCAATAGCCAATAGGCTTGTCCATGTGATCTTTAGCAAACTACAGATGAGCAGCAATGTTCTTTTTGGAGAGCAGTGGCTTTCTCCTTGCAACCCTGCCATGCACACTGTTGTTGTTCAGTGTTCTCCTGATGGTGGAATCATGAACATTAACATTAGCCAATGTGAGAGAGGACTTCAGTTGCTTAAAAGTTACCCTGGGGTCCTTTCTGACCTCGCCAACTACAACCCCGATTCCAAAAAAGTTGGGACAAAGTACAAATTGTAAATAAAAACGGAATGCAATAATTTACAAATCTCAAAAACTGATATTGTATTCACAATAGAACATAGACAACATATCAAATGTTGAAAGTGAGACATTTTGAAATTTCATGCCAAATATTGGCTCATTTGAAATTTCATGACAGCAACACATCTCAAAAAAGTTGGGACAGGGGCAATAAGAGGCTGGAAAAGTTAAAAGTACAAAAAAGGAACAGCTGGATGACCAAATTGCAACTCATTAGGTCAATTGGCAATAGGTCATTAACATGACTGGGTATAAAAAGAGCATCTTGGAGTGGCAGCGGCTCTCAGAAGTAAAGATGGGAAGAGGATCACCAATCCCCCTAATTCTGCGCTGACAAATAGTGGAGCAATATCAGAAAGGAGTTCAACAGTGTAAAATTGCAAAGAGTTTGAACATATCATCATCTGCAGTGCATAATATCATCAAAAGATTCAGAGAATCTGGAAGAATCTCTGTGCGTAAGGGTCAAGGCCGGAAAACCATACCGGGTGCCCGTGATCTTCAGGCCCTTAGACGGCACTGCATCACATACAGGCATGCTTCTGTATTGGATATCACAAAATGGGCTCAGGAATATTTCCAGAGAACATTATCTGTGAACACAATTCACCGTGCCATCCGCCGTTGCCAGCTAAAACTCTATAGTTCAAAGAAGAAGCCGTATCTAAACATGATCCAGAAGCGCAGACGTCTTCTCTGGGCCAAGGCTCATTTAAAATGGACTGTGGCAAAGTGGAAAACTGTTCTGTGGTCAGACGAATCAAAATTTGAAGTTCTTTATGGAAATCAGGGACGCCGTGTCATTCGGACTAAAGAGGAGAAGGACGACCCAAGTTGTTATCAGCGCTCAGTTTAGAAGCCTGCATCTCTGATGGTATGGGGTTGCATTAGTGCGTGTGGCATGGGCAGCTTACACATCTGGAAAGACACCATCAATGCTGAAAGGTATGTCCAGGTTCTAGAGCAACATATGCTCCCATCCAGATGACGTCTCTTTCAGGGAAGACCTTGCATTTTCCAACATGGCAATGCCAAACCACATACTGCATCAATTACAGCGTCATGGCTGCGTAGAAGAAGGGTCCGGGTACTGAACTGGCCAGCCTGCAGTCCAGATCTTTCACCCATAGAAAACATTTGGCGCATCATAAAATGGAAGATACGACAAAAAAGACCCAAGACAGTTGAGCAACTAGAATCCTACATTAGACAAGAATGGGTTAACATTCCTATCCCTAAACTTGAGCAACTTGTCTCCTCAGTCCCCAGACGTTTACAGACTGTTGTAAAGAGAAAAGGGGATGTCTCACAGTGGTAAACATGGCCTTGTCCCAACTTTTTTGAGATGTGTTGTTGTCATGAAATTTAAAATCACCTAATTTTTCTCTTTAAATGATACATTTTCTCAGTTTAAACATTTGATATGTCATCTATGTTCTATTCTGAATAAAATATGGAATTTTGAAACTTCCTCATCATTGCATTCCGTTTTTATTTACAATTTGTACTTTGTCCCAACTTTTTTGGAATCAGGGTTGTATTACATGCCTTGCTCTTGGAGTGATCTTTGTTGGTCGACCACTCCTGGGGAGGGTAACAATGGTCTTGAATTTCCTCCATTTGTACACAATCTGTCTGACTGTGGATTGGTGGAGTCCAAACTCTTTAGAGATGGTTTTGTAACCTTTTCCAGCCTGATGAGCATCAACAATGCTTTTTCTGAGGTCCTCAGAAATCTCCTTTGTTCATGCCATGATACACTTCCACAAAGATGTGTTGTAAAGATCAGACTTTGATAGATCCCTGTTCTTTAAATAAAACAGGGTGCCCACTCACACCTGATTGTCATCCCATTGTTTGAAAACACTTGACTCTAATTTCACCTTCAAATTAACTGCTAATCCTAGAGGTTCACATACTTTTGCCACTCACAGATATGTAATGCTGGATCATTTTCCTCACTAAATAAATGACCAAGTATAATATTTTTGTCTCATTTGTTTAACTGGGTTCTCTCTTTATCTACTTTTAGGACTTGTGTGAAAATCTGATGATGTTTTAGGTCATATTTATGCAGAAATATAGAAAATTCTAAAGGCTTCACAAACTTTCAAGCACCACTGTACATGAGGGCCAGTTTTTACAATGTCAAGTGTAGTCTTGTCCAATAGTCAGTCAGCAGTAAGCAGACACATTTAAGTTTTTGTTTGTTTGTCTGTTTTTCAGTGGAATCTGGGCTAAAAATGGCATAAATGCAACCAAAGTTTGTGCAGCATTTTAAATTTTGACCTAAATTTAGCCCAGCTTTATGTATTCATTCTTATGACACTAGAGTCATGGTTGCGCTCTGGCACATTCAGTTAATCATCATTATCATCATCATCTTGAGACAATATGTCAGACAGATGAATTAGGGGAGTGTGAGTGAGCATTAGGCCATTACTCATTTGCTTTTGGGGTAGACAGCAACAAGAAGCATGAACTTATATATAGTAACATGAGAAATGTAATAAGAAAAGGAAGAAGAACAAGAAAGATAGTTAATTTTGTTCAACACTGCACCATCATTACAGCTAAAAGTAAGTTATTTTGTCAGACAAACATATATTCTTACAAACATAGTAGTTGGTTGGCACATGGTTCATGTCTTTAGTGCTACATTTTAATTGTAATAATCAACCCCTTCATGAAGAAATTTCCTAAAGCACTAAAATGTAATCCTAAAACTATGATTTTATATCATTTTTTTTATTTTCAAGATTGAATAAAGCAACTGTTTTTGAAATGTTTATGTGTTCCATATTTCTACACTGTTATAAAATCCTCAGTGTTAAATTTAAATACAAGCATATGAAGTAAAATCTGTATTCAGATTATCTGGGACACCAAAAACATGTCTACAGTTACTGTATAAATACAACTTAATTTCCAGAAAGAGTTGGGATATTTTCCAAAATGCAATAAAAACAAAAATATGTGATTTGTTAATTTGTGTAAACCTTTATTTAACTGACAAAAATACAAAGAAAAGATTTTCAATAGTTTTACTGACCAACTTCATTTTATTTTGTAAATATAAATGAAGTTAGAATTTGATGCCTGCAACACACTCAAAAAAAGTTGGGACAGAGGCATTGCCATTGTATTACATCACCTTTCCTTTAATTAAACTTTTTAATCAAATGGGATCTGAAGATGGGCGGCACGGTGGTGTAGTGGTTAGCGCTGTCGCCTCACAGCAAGAAGGTCCGGGTTTGAGCCCCGTGGCCAGCGAGGGCCTTTCTGTGCGGAGTTTGCATGTTCTCCCTGTGTCCGCGTGTGTTTCCTCCGGGTGCTCCGGTTTTCCCCACAGTCCAAAGACATGCAGGTTAGGTTAACTGGTGACTCTAAATTGACCGTAGGTGTGAATGTAAGTGTGAATGGTTGTCTATGTGTCAGCCCTGTGATGACCTGGCGACTTGTCCAGGGTGTACCCCGCCTTTCGCCCGTAGTCAGCTGGGATAGGCTCCAGCTTGCCTGCGACCCTGTAGAAGGATAAAGCAGCTAGAGATAATGAGATGAGATGAGATGAGATGGGATCTGAAGATACCAATAGGTACGGTTTTGCAATTGGATTTTTTTTGTCCCTTCTTGCTTGATACAAGACTTCACCTGCTCAACAGTCTGTGGTCACCGTTGTCTGATTCGCTTCTTCACAATGCACCATACATTCTCAATAGGAGACAGATCTGAACTGGCAGCAGGCCAGTCAAGCACACGTACTCTGTGTCTACGAAGCTACGCTATTATAGCCTGTGTAGAATAAAGCCTGGCATTATTCTGTTCAAATAAGCATGGACTTCCTGGGAAGAGATGTTGCCTTGATGAATATGTCTCTCTAAAATCCCAATATATGCCCCAATATATCAACGGTACCTTCACACACATGCAACTCACCCATGCCACGAGCCCTGATACACCCCCATACCATCACAGATGCTGGCTTTTGCATTTTTCTCTGATAATAAACTGGATGGTTGTGTTCACCTTTGGCACTGAGAACTCGACGTCTGATTTTCCCAAAAACAATCTGAAATATGGACTCATCTGACCACAGCATACATTTCCACTGACTTTTGGTCCATCTGAGATGAGTTCAGGCCCAGAGAAATCGACATTGTTTCTGCATAGAATTGATGAATGGCTTCCTCCTTGCGTAAAACAGTTTCAGGTTGCATTTCTGGATGCAGTGGCAGACTGTATTAAGTGACAACAGTTTTCTGAAGTACTCCAGAGCCCACGTGGCTATATTTGTCACCTTGGCATGACAGTTTCTCAGGCAATGCCACCTGATGGCTCAAAGGTCACACACATTCAAAAGTGGTTTCCAATCTTGCCTTTTATGCACTGAGATGTCTCCGAATTCCCTGAACCTTTTCACAATATCATGTACTGTAGATTTTGAAAGACCTAAAATCTTGCATTAAGAAATGTTCTTTTTGAATTGACTAACAATTCTCTCATGAATTTTGGCACAAAGGAGTGAGCCATGACCCATCTTCCTTGCAAAGACTGAGCCTTTGGTGCATGCTCCTTTTAAACCCAATCATGATAGCAATTAATCTGCTTATTGTGAAATCTTCCAAAATGGTGTTACTTGAATATCCTGTGAACTTTTCAGTCTTATTTTGCCTGTCACAACTTTTTTTGAGCATGAGGCAGGCATCAAATTCTAGCTTCATTTATATTTACAAAATACAATTAAATTGGACAGTAAAACTATTGAAAATATTTGTATTTTGTCAGTTAAATAAAGGTTAATGCAAATGAACAAATCACATTTTTGTTTTTTATTGCATTTTGGAAAATATCCCAACTTTTTCTGAAAATGGGATTGTACAACGAACTTAGGTTTGAATCTGATGCTTACATACAGAAATGTGTAAGAAAGACAGGTGTGTATGTCTACAAAGTTGTGAGGTAAATACAGTATATAAATACACTGTGAATTCTAATTGGCCAACCTTACTTAAAAAAGAAAAGCATGCAAATCTCATCTCATCATCTTAGCCGCTTTATCCTGTTCTACAGGGTCGCAGGCAAGCTGGAGCCTATCCCAGCTGACTACAGGCGAAAGGCGGGGTACACCCTGGACAAGTCGCCAGGTTATCACAGGGCTGACACATAGACACAGACAACCATTCACACTTACGGTCAATTTAGAGTCACCAGTTAACCTAACCTGCATGTCTTTGGACTGTGGGGGAAACCAGAACACCCAGAGGAAACCCACGCAGACACGGGGAGAACATGCAAACTCCGCACAGAAAGGCCCTCGCCGGCCACGGGGCTCAAACCCGGACCTTCTTGCTGTGAAGCGACAGCGCTAACCACTACACCACCGTGCCACCCTAGCATGCAAATCAGTTGCCTTAAAAACAAATAAATAAGCATAACATAAATAACAAATAAATAATCAGTTCTTAGTACAACATACAATTCCTATTCCACTTTATGTAGCTTATTAAGGCAATCGGTTTGCATGCTTCTTTTGAAGTAATAGTCACTTTTTGAATTTACAGTGTACAATATCTTAACAGCACACATAGTAGTGAAGTCAGCATGTCAGCCAGCAGTGTAATCTTCACTACAATCGTAACAACTTGACAACACTGGTGATATAAAGGTACAAACAATATATTAGCAGCAGTGATGGCGGATTTCCTATTTAGTCAAGTCAAGTCAAGTTTATTTGTATAGCACTTTTAACAATAAACATTGTCGCAAAGCAGCTTTACAGAATTTGAAAGACTTAAAACATGAGCTAATTTTGTCCCTAATCTATCCCCAATGAGCAAGCCTGTGGCGACGGTGGCAAGGAAAAACTCCCTCAGACGACATGAGGAAGAAACCTCGAGAGGAACCAGACTCAAAAGGGAACCCATCCTCATTTGGGCAACAACAGACAGCATGACTATAACATTAACAGTTTTAACATGAAGACAGTTTCGTTGATGTTATAAACTCTTCATTGATGGAAACTTGAGTGCAAAATTGTTCATGACAACTGCAGTCCTAAAGTTAGCAAGTCAACTGTAGTCCTCAGCCATAAAAGCATTACTGTAAGAGTCCAGAGCATCCTCCAGGTATAACCCTCAACTGTCCTCATGGGGCCGTCCTTCACAGGAGCGATGCGATAAAACTCCGACCAGACACAGGGCACCAGGATGGATCAAGCAGGTCCGAGAGGCAGAAGAGGCCAGCATCTCAATCCCAGGACCAAAGTACCAACATGTAACTCAGAGGGACAGATGGGGAGGGGAGAGAAAACACAGGTTGTTAGGTATGCCCTAAAAATGACACAAGTATTAAATCTGTGTGGTAGGCTCACAGAGACGAGAGTCTTGACATCAGGCATAATACACAACAATGGCATGTTAATATGGTTAAAAAATATCATGACCTGCTCTGGCTGGATGCTTGATTGGGTGATGGGAGCACACTCCTCAGCAATGATGAGATGCAGATGGGACCCTTAGGGCTGGCCAAGACAATTCAGTTACATTTCACCGGGTCTGGGACATGCAACAGAATGTCTGACGGCCGATTCCCTGCAGGCTACGATAGCCAGTCAAGGTCTCCACCCTCTCCACCAAAAGATTTCCTGTTGACTCCATGTAACTCAGAGGGACAGATTTGTGGGGGGGGGAGGGAAAGAAAACGCAGGTTGTTAGGTATGCCCAATGTCACCTGAATAAGTAGGAACAGTATACATATTGCACTGAGTACAAGCAGGGACTCCGGCAACTAACTATGACAGCATAACTAAAAGGGGAGAGCCAGAAGGTAACACAGGCATGAGGGAGCCCCAGGACATAAAGCAGCAGCCACTACACCGTCAACAAACTCGAGTGAGCAAGTGAGTGGGGACTGACAGCATCCATACATCCCAGTTTACCAAAACACTCTATGTCTGAGGACCCTCTAGATCTATACCTTTACCTCATAAACACCATTAACAAAAGGCTTGACTAAACAGATATGTTTTCAGCCTAGACTTAAATGCTGAGACTGTGTCTGATTCCCGAACATTACTTGGAAGGCTGTTCCATAACTGTGGAGCTTTGTAAGAAAAGGCTCTGCCCCCTGATGTAGCCTTCACTATACGAGGTACCAGCAGATAGCCTGCACCTTTTGATCTAAGTAGGCGTGGCGGGTCATAGAGGAGCAGAAGTTCACTCAGGTACTGTGGTGCGAGACCATTTAGTGCTTTAAAGGTCAATAGTAGTATTTTATAATCAATACGAAATTTGATTGGGAGCCAATGCAGTGTGGATAAGACAGGCATGATGTGGTCATATTTTCTAGTTCTAGTAAGGACTCTTGCTGCTGCATTTTGAACTAACTGGAGCTTGTTTATGCACTTATTGGAACATCCAGACAGTAAGGCATTACAATAATCCAACCTGGAGGTAACGAAAGCATGGACTAGTTTTTCCGCATCATGTAATGACATTAAATTTCTTATCTTTGCAATATTTCTGAGATGAAAGAAAGCTATCCGGGTGATGTTATCAATGTGAGTTTAGAATGAAAGACTGGGGTCAATAATCACTCCGAGGTCTTTTACTGCTGCATGTGAAGAAACAGAAAGGCCATCCAGAGTCACTGTGTAATCAGAAAACTTACTTCTAGCTGTATGTGGTCTTAGTACAAGTACTTCAGTCTTGTCAGAGTTAAGCAGAAGGAAGTTAATAAGCATCCAGTGTCTAATGTCCTTAACACATTCCTCAATTCTATAAAGCTGGTGTCTCTCATCGGGTTTTGCAGAGACATACAACTGTGTGTCATCAGCATAACAGTGGAAACTAATACAATGTTTATGAATAATATCACCCAGAGGTAACATATATAGAGAAAAAAGCAGTGGACCCAAGACAGAACCTTGTGGAACACCAAACTTTACCTCAGTACGTCTAGAAATATCACCATTTATATCAACATACTGATAACGATCAGTTAAATAAGACCTGAGCCAGGAGAGGGCCATTCCCTTAACTCCCACAACATTTTCTAGTCTATCCAGAAGAATGGAATGATCAATGGTATCAAATGCTGCACTAAGGTCAAGCAACACAAGTAGCGAGATACAGCCCTGATCAGACGCCAACAGTAGGTCGTTTACTACTTTAACCAGTGCTGTCTCTGTGCTATGATGAGGTCTAAATCCTGACTGATACATTTCATGGATGTTATTCCTATGTAAATATGAGCATAACTGTTGTGCCACAGCTTTTTCAAGGATCTTGGAGATAAAGGGGAGGTTTGATATTGGCTGATAATTGGACAGCTGACAGGGATCAAGGTCAGGTTTTTTAATCAGGGGTTTGATAACTGCTAGTTTAAAGGATTTGGGTACATAGCCAATCGTAAGAGAAGAATTTATTATTTTTAGAAGTGGTTCAATTACTTCAGGTATTATCTGTTTGAATAGACGTGTAGGTAAGGGATCTAGTACGCAAGTTGAGGCTTTTGATGCAGAGATTAATGAAAGTAATTCAGTTTCTTTAAGGGGAGTAAAACATTCTAACTGATGATCTGATAGTTATATAGTTTACTACTGGTACAAGGTCACTTTCATTGTCTGACCTTAAATTAGTAGTTTGAATTTTTTGTCGGATATTCTCAATTTTGTCATTAAAAAAATTCATGAAGTCGTTGCTACTACATACTGCAGGTGTGCATGTGTCTATAGTGGACTTATTCCTGGTTAATTTTGCTACAGTATTAAATAGGAATCTAGGATTATTTTTGTTATCTTCTATTAGGGAGGAGAGATATGTTGATCTCGCAGCACTAAGAGCTTTTCTATACTTCAGGAAGTTCTCCTTCCACGCTAATTTGAACACTACCAATTTTGTTTGACGCCATTTATGTTCCAATTTTCGAGTGGTCTGTTTTAATGTGCGAGTGTCATCATTATACCAGGGTGCTAATTTTTTGTCTCTGACCATTTTCCTTTTTAGAGGAGCTACATTATCTAAGGTATGGCGGAATGTTGACTCTAAGCATTCAGTTGCCTGATCAAGTTCTGCAGGGGCTGACAGTGACCCAATCAGAGTTGATAACTCTGGGAGATCATTTATAAAGCTCTGTGCAGTAGTTGACGTGAATGTACGTTTAATACAGTAGCGTGGTGAGGTGCATATATTATTACTCAGACATAGTTTGAATGAGATGAGATAATGATCTGAGATAACTTCAGACTGTGGAAGTATGACTATATTGTCTACGTTTAATCTGAATGTTAGTATTAGATCAAGGGTGTGACCACCATTATGGGTCAGTCCTATGACATTCTGATTAATCCCTACTGAATCTAAGATGGACACAAATGCTGTTTTTAAAGGGTCTTCTGGTTTATCGAAGTGAATATTAAAATCTCCAACAACTAAAGCTTTGTCTAAGGAAATAACCAGATCTGAGATAAAATCTGCAAATTCAGAAGGAAACTCAGAATATGGCCCCGGGGGCCTATAAATAATAAGCAATGGAATTAACTGGGTAGACTTATTTTTCGAGGCTACACATTATATGAGTATGAAGAACTTCAAATGTATTAAATTTATAACCAGGTTTTTGTGTTACACCTAGATAATCATTATAAATAACCGCAACGCCTCCTCCTCTGCCAGTTAGACGAGGCTGGTGTATATAACTGTATCCAGGAGGACTCGCTTCATTTAATGCTATATATTCATTTGGCTTAATCCATGTTTCAGTTAAACACAGTACATTAAACTCCTGATCAGTAATGAGTTCATTAACCATTAGCGCTTTAGATGTAAGAGATCTAATATTTAATAGCCCCACCTTTAGATCAAAGGTGCTGGCAGCAGCTGTACAGTCAGTATGATCTAATTTTATATTGATTAGGTTACTGGAACAAACTCTCTGAAAATTTCTACCTTTTTGTTGAGCTCGGGGAACAGACACAGTCTCGATGTAGTGGACCCTGAGTGACGACTCAAACATACTTCTGTATGTTTCTTTTAAAAGCTCTGGGTAACTTAATATAGATCAGGATGTTTGCTGCTGTAATATTAATGCAGTGTTAAAGACATCTTGTAATCAGAAGTCTCCAATTTTATCCTGCTTTTAGCCTTCTAAGTATCTTCTGATTTTGCCCGCATACTCTGTCAAAGAAATAAGAAGCGTCATTGTGCAACAACACAACACAAATTTAATTTACTCAGAAATACGTTGTGTTACAAAAGTAAACTTGTCATGTTATGAATCCTGTTTCACATCGTCTTTAGCTCAACTGATTTCTCTTTACTCATCTCATCTCATTATCTCTAGCCGCTTTATCCTTCTACAGGGTCGCAGGCAAGCTGGAGTCTATCCCAGCTGACTACGGGCGAAAGGCGGGGTACACCCTGGACAAGTCGCCAGGTCATCACAGGGCTGACACATAGACACAGACAACCATTCACACTCACATTCACACCTACGGTCAATTTAGAGTCACCAGTTAACCTAACCTGCATGTCTTTGGACTGTGGGGGAAACCGGAGCACCCGGAGGAAACCCACGCGGACACGGGGAGAACATGCAAACTCCACACAGAAAGGCCCTCGCCGGCCATGGGGCTCGAACCCAGGACCTTCTTGCTGTGAGGCGACAGCGCTAACCACTACACCACCGTGCCACCCATTTCTCTTTACTGTTTAGCAAATTAACTGAGGACAATATTTAAAAAAGCACCCCATCAGGAACCTTTGAGCAGTCTTTTTTTTTTTTAAAGACAAATTGAAATTCGTCATTAACAGTAGCTAATATATTTCCTATTCTTCGCTTCAGCTATTAGAAAATGAGACAACATGCACTGCATTGCTCTTTTCTCTTGGTAGCTTTATTTCTATTATAATGTCAAGAGTTTTGTACTGCAAATCATTTACTGCTGTTCCACTGTCAGACATTTAATTCGAGCATGTTGTCTATAAAATCAGTGGCAACAAATAAAGGTACAACTCCGATTCCAAAAAAGTCGGGATGCTGTGTAAGTCGTAAACAGAATTCAATGATCTGCGAATCCTTTTCAACCTACAGTACCAGTCAAAAGTTTGAACACACTTTCTAATTTAATGGTTTTACTTTCATTATTATTTTCTATATTGTAGAATGATGGCGAAGGCGTCAAAACTATGAGATAACACGCATGCAATTATGTAGTAAGCAAAAATGTGTAAACAAACCAAATATTTTACGTTTTAGATTCTTCAAAGTAGCCACCATTTACCTCGATGACACTTTGCACACTACTGGCATTATGTTAACCAGCTTCATGAGGTAGTCACCTGGAATGCTTTTCAGTTAACAGGTGCCTCGTCAAAAGTTAATTAGTGCAATTTATTGATTTCTTAAAGTGTTTGAGATCATCAGTTGTGTTGTGATGAGGTAATGTTGGTATACAGTAAATAGCCCTGTTTGCCAACTAAAGTAATCCAGCCCAACTAAATTGCAAGAACTTTGAATGTATCTTCAAGCGAGTAGGTGTGTCCAAACTTTTGGCTGGTACTATAAATTAAATTGAATACAATACAAAGACAAGATATTTATTTTTTGTAAATATACACTCATTCTGAATTTGACGCCTGCAACATGTTCCAACAAAGTTGGGACAGGGGCATGTTTACCACTGTGTTACATCACCTTTTCTTTTAACAATACTCGGTAAGTGTTTGGGAACTGTGGACACTAATTGTTGAAGTTTTGAAAGTGAATTTTTTCCCCATTCTTGCTTGATATACAACTTCAGTAACTCAACAGTCCAGGGTCTCTGTTGTCATATTTTGTGCTTTATAAGCCACACATTTTGTGTTTTGGTGCCACACATTTTGAATGGGAGGCAAGCAGGCCAGTTTAGCACTCACACTCTTTCACTACGAAGCCACACTGTTGGAAAACACACAGAATGTAGCTTGGCATTGTATTGCTGGAATAAGCAGGGGCGTCCTTGGAAAAGACATCATCTGGATGACAGCATATGTTGCTCCAAAACCTGTACATACCTTTCAGCATTAATGGTACCTTCACAGATGTGCAAGTTACCCATGCCAGGGGCACTAACACACCCTCATACCATCACAGATGCTGGCTTTTGAACTTTGTGCTGGTAACAATCTGGATGGTTCTTTTCTTCTTTAGTCCAGAGAACACAACATTCCAAAAACAATTTGAAATGTGGACTCGTCAGACCACAGCTTTTCCACTTTGCATCAGTCCATTTCAGATGATCTTGAGCCCAGAGAATTAAGCAGCATTTCTCAATGTTGTTGATATTTGGGTTTCACTTTGCATGGTTGTCTTAACTTGCATTTGTAGATGCAACAACGAACTGTGTTTACCGACAACGGTTTTCCAAAGTGTTCCTGAGCACACTTAACAGTTATTCCATGAAATCGAGTTGTATATGAGCTGATAGCCAATAAGGCACGTAGCGCCAAGTCAGCTATAAGCTGTGTACGACGAGATTGAGTGGAATAACTGTTTTATTATATCCACATCCGCTGGATTTTGAGAAACAGAGCATTTTTATTTTTATGAATAAATAATACAAAATTTATGAATTTTTATTTGATTCGATAAATAAATTCTTATAAATTCGATAAATAAAAATTGATAAATAAAAACTTGATACAAAATGTCTGACAAAATCATTCCCACTTAGGCTGTAAACAAACCGGTGAAATGACAGTAGCAATTTGTGAAAAATGCTATAATAATAATTCTTGAAAAATAAAAAAAGACATGTTCTGACCACCAAATACTTTTATTCCATATTTTGTTGCTTTTTTATTTTTGTTTTTCTTCTTCTTCTTTAGGGTTTTGTGGCAGCTGGCAAAACCAACTTAAAGGTGCATTACTGCCATCAACTGGCTGGAGTGTGGAATAGGCGATGGGGGGAATATATATATATTCTTTTAGCCATTTCTGTTTCTTTTAAATACTTGATAATTTTGGGGGTTTTGTTTACAAGCAGAGTTTTTATTTTGTCCTTGGTTGGGTCAGCAATATGCTTAGCCATTTTGTTTTTCTCTACTTACAGTATATGAGCTGATGGCCTAGTAGTAGAATAGCCAATCAGAGCACACAATTGCTCATATCCAGTGAATGTGGATAGAATAAATAGTAATATCCTTTATACAATCATGTCCATTTTTAATGCAATGCTGCCTGAGGAATCAAAGGTCACAGGTGTTCAGTGTTGGTTTTTGGCCTTGTCCCTTACATGCAGAGATTTCTCTGGATTCTCTAAATCTTTTGATGATATCATGGATTATGGATTGTATGGATTGTAAATTGAGAAACGTTGTTCTTAAACTGTTGGACTATTTACTCACGCACCCAGCCCTTGCTTGTGAACAACTGAGCCTTTCCTGTTTACCTGTAGAATGTTCAAAAAGGTGTTTTTTGAGCATTTCACAGCTTTCCCAGTCTTTTGCTGCCTTGTCCCAACATTTTCAGAATGTGTTGCAGGCGTCAAATTCAGAATGAGTGTATATTTACAAAAAATTATAAAGTTTATCAGTTTGAACATTATATATCTTGTCTTTGTATTATATTCAATTGGAGATAGCTAGAAAATAATTTGCAAATCATTGCATTTTGTTTTTATTTACGTTTTACACAGCATCCCAACTTTTTTTTTTTGAATCAAGGTTGTACAGTTTGACATACAGTATCAGGATGGCTCAGGCCCGGCGCCAGGAACAGTTTACTAAGGGGGCAATTAGAAATCGCAAGGGGGCAAATATTTTTTCATATAGTGTGTAGTAGTGATGGCGGTCTGACAACGTGTTTCAAACAATTAACTGCGCCAACCACAAAACCACGGCCCCGAAGGTTGCTTTAGTCCGGGAAAATCATGTGGCATATTACCAGGGCAGTTGCGCTTTATCAACTCCCGTGCCCACCTGTTAACCCTCCCCTCCAATTTTCTCACAGACACGCGTTACAACCGGAAAGATGCCAAACATAAAACAACACACACAAACCTACAGGCAAGTCCTTTAAATTTAAAATACATACAAATAGCTCCGCGGCATGAAAACAAAACGTCAATGCAAGTCTAAGGTACTTGGCTTGGCGGCCAAAATCATAATTTAAAAAAATCAACAGACCCCGCGGCTGCACCAGTAATAGCCTTCCTGACTCACACCGAGTCAACGCTAACCACTTAATCCGCGATCCCAGTTTAGGCGTGTAGGGGACAAAACACTCTGAAGTGATGAATTTTCACCCCCGCTGCATGGGGGGGTGACGTCAATGACACATATTCTTACGCTATTTGCGCACAAAGTGGACCATATATGAACGCATACACCGACATAAACGGAGATAAACTTAGCCTACAAAGAAAGAAAATGGATTCACAATATTGTGATTGAATTCGTTTAATTCGGAAGGGGAAAGACTACTCCCGTAAACTGACTGCATATAGAGTGCTCCGAGATGATGCTAAAAATAGTAACCATGCGGTCGGCGCGGCCATCTTGGAAGTCACTCGCTCCAGAGCGCGCATAGAGTACACATCATAGAGTACACATTCACCGATTCGTTTCCGCGTTAGAGGGCTTAGAAGCTTGGATTTTTTAAGAATTTAGACATCTGAAGTGATGGAGCACTACTGTGAAAGTTTGGATAAGCAGGCACGGGAGTGTTATGCTGAGAAGGTACATTTCATTGGGAATGTAGATCCATACACTGTTAGTGAGAAGGAATGGAAAGCTGACCCCAGCTTGTTGCCGCATAATTATTAATTATTTTAGTCAATGAATAAAATGTAGGCCTAGTATGTAACTTGTACTAACAGCATGTGTACATAAACATTACTAGGCCTAGATCTTAAATGCCATTTGATGCAACAATGCACTGCAGTAGACATAAGCTACCTAATGTGACAAATATATCCATTAACCATTGCTGAAAGTACATAGAAAAGATAATAGTTTGTATCACATTTATTTTAGTAACTATGAAATTCAAGACAATTTAACCTACCTGTCACAAAGTGATCAGAACAAATCCGGATACAGTCAAGTTGTCCTAAATTTGATCGGTTAATGGCAGCCAGCCACTGTCGTCTCCTCCGCTCGCTTTTCTCCTGTGCTGCAATTCCCGGGTTTGTCACGACTTTAGGGAGTCTGTGGAAGCTTTTGCCACCCTTTTCCCCCCGGCTACTACAGCCAACAATGACACACGTATTCGGCATTTTGCTTCACTGAGCAACAACAATGCACTGACACAGCGACCTTTGACTTCCAATATGGCCGCCGCTGGGTTCGCGCTGATCTCGAAGCACTCTATTGCAGGATATTGCAGAGACAGTGCACTTGTAAGTGTACATGTAAAACCCCCGCCCGCACGACCCTTGTCTTTATCACAGGTCTGTGTGTGCGCGGCTGTGTCAGCATTTCACACATACACCCACAATAACTAGTAGTCCCCGGTAGTTAGGATTGATACATATGTCTAAAACAGGGTTAATATTAAATTCAGGCTTTTTGAAATAATCCTACCTTAATACAGTTGAGTTCTACGATTGCAACGTAAGAATCATAACAACCAATCAGATTTGTTCTACCGTGCCAGTTTTAGTAGTGATTTATGTAAAATGTATTTTTGTGCAATGTGCAACCACTTAATATTTCGTATTTGAAAATGCAAATTATTAATACGTCTATAATACATTATATTTTCATAAGAAAACAATTAAGTGATCTGAGTCTCCGTTGAGGGGGTGGGGCTGTAGCCACGAGGGGGCGACGCCCCCTTTCGCCCCCCCATGGCGCCGGGCCTGGGATGGCTCCTATTTTATAGCTGGGTCAACGAACAAAAGAACAGGTGTCTCAAAATCCTGTATTACGAGGTACAAATACAAACTGCCTTAGCTTTTAGACTTCAGCCAGTATCTCACTGGGCTGCAACAGCCTGCGACTAGTTGGAGACACAACAATTGCGATAAAATATGCGAATTAGCGACAATTTTCACTTGGAATCACACTGAATTGATATTCGCATATTTTATCGCAATTGTTGTGTCTCCAACTAGTCGCAGGCTGTCGCAGCACAGTGAGATACTGGCTGAACTTGCACTTCCTGTCTCATGGAAACTGACTTGAGAAGGGTTTGTGACGGCTTTGCGACACCAGTGATGCATTTGTGGTTATTTTGAGAGAAATTTTGTCGCACGAGACCTGTTTCTTCAAACCGGACACAGTCCTCAATACTTTTTTTTATATATTTTTTGGGGCTTTTTTCACCTCTATTGGATAGGACAGTGTAGAGACAGGAAACGAGCTGGAGAGAGAGAGACGGGGAGGGACCGGGAAATGACCCCGGGTCAGAATCGAACCCGGGTCCCCGGACGCATGGTACGGCGCCCCATCCACCCGAGCCACGACGCCCCCTGTCCTCAACACTTTTGAGTCCGCGCCCCCCTTTCTCTCTAGGAAGGTACAAGCAATCCACATCTGCATGAGGATGCAACATCCCATACATTGTCATCTGCTTTCGAGCCTTCCTATCCATGCTTTCTAGTTCTGATTTCGTCCAGTTTATAACACCGGCTCCATATCGCAAAACCGACACAGCCCACGTGTTGATTGCCATGATCGCATTCTTCCCATTCAGTTTGGACTTGAGAACTTTCTTTACTCTGCGTCCGTACTCACTTTTCAGCCTGGCTTTCATTTCTGAATGGAGTATCTCACTGTACTCAAGAATTCCCAAGTACTTGTAGCCATCTTCTTCGACTGTCTTCATTCTACGCCCATCCGGTAAGTCAACTCCCTCATATTTCACCACTTTCCCTCTCTTCATGACAATCACACCGCACTTCTTCAACCCAAACTCCATGCAAATGTCATCACTGAAAATTCGTACAGTATTTATCAGGGAGTCTATCTCATGTTTGTCCTTTCCATACAATTTCAGGTCGTCCATGTATAGGAGATGGTTTATGGTCTCTCTCTGCTTTCCGATTTGATATTTGCCTTTGGCTTCTCGTAGTGTTACTGATAGTGGTATGAGGCATATGACAAACAGCAGGGGAGATAGACTATCACCCTGAAAGATACCATGTTGGATGTTAATATCTCCAAGCCTTTGCCCATTTGACATTAGGGTCGTCTGCCAGTTGGCCATGCTCACATGTACTAGTCGCTGAATGTTAGGAGCTACTCCTGTCATTTGCAACGTCTCTCGAATCCACGAATGCGGTACCATGTTGTAGGCTTTCTTATAATCTATCCATGCCATCACTAGGTTTGTTTTTCTCCTCTTGCAGTTCCGCATTATCATTTTATCTATGAGAAGATGGTCCTTTGTACCTCGTGAGCCCTTATGGCATCACTTCTGTTCTTCAGGGAGGAGATCTTCTGCCTCGAGATGGTCATAGAGTTTCTCAGAAAGCATACCACTTGGCAACTTCCACATGAGAGGGAGACACGTTATTGGTCGATAATTCTCGACAGCGTTACTGAGTAGGGGATCCTTCATGCATAGTATTGTTCTTCCTTTATTCATCCACTGCGGAATCAGGCCCAACTAAGATCTCATTCAGTTGCACCGCAAAGCGGCTGTGAAGCATAGTGAAATACTTCAGCCAGTAGCCCTGTACACCATCTAATCCAGGCCCTTTCCAGTTTGCCACTTTCTTTAACTGTTTCCGAACATCATCTACAGTTATTTTGACATTCTCCTGGGCTGTACAATGGCTGAGCTTCTCTTTTACGTCTGTCACCCACTCTACATTCCGATTATGCTCAGTTGGATTATCCCAGATGTTACCCCAAAAGTTACAACTCTCGTCTGTGTCTGGTGAGCAATCACTCCCGGACCCCACGGTATTTCCGTCAAGTTCTTGGTAAAGCGTCTTCTGATCGTATTCAAACATTCGGTTCTGCCTGTACTGCTGTATTCTTTGCTCATATCTCCTTAACTTGGCGGCTGTGGCTGTCACACGTTGCTTCAGTTCTTCAATTACAACGTGCAACCCTTTCCTCCTTACTTGATATTTCCTCTTGATTTGTGTCAATCCTTTAATTTTCCTCGTATGATTGGTCTTACTCTGTTCCAGCTTGCTGATCTCTTGCCTCAGCCCTTTGATCTTTCCCATCATTATTCTCTTCCAAAAAGGCTCCTTTCTGCGTTGGTTAACTTTCTTCTTTGGACCCAATCTTCGACTAACAGTGATGGCTGCGGCTCGCACCAGGCAATTTAATTGAGTCATATCATCCGTATGGATATGCACAAGTACGCAATTTACATCCTGAGTCACTTCCCGCAGTTTCTTCCTGTCGATGTATTTCAGGGGTCTAAGCTCCTCTCCTTCACCAGCTTCTACTGCCACCATGATGTCATTGAGGATAAGTTGTTGTTCCTCTGATAGCTCCTCCTTATTTATAATTTGTAATGAGCCCTCGCGGTCATCGCCATCTAGTCCCACTGGGGTACTCTCAGTAGGTACATTCATCAGTTCTTGTTCTGGTTCTTTCTCTGGGGTTTCATCGGCCACAAACCCATCAGTTCGGTTTATACTCTCCTCAATTTCCTCCAATTCTACAACCGAGAGCCACTGGTTGGTCTTAATTGCTCGCGCTCAGTCAGCTACGTTTTGTTCAGAAACACTGAACAGACCCCTTTCTTTCCAAGCGTCTAACATTCTCTTCCTGTAACCTCTAACTCCTGGCTTACTCTCAAAGTAGCATTCCATTACAACTCGATTCACTGCATTGGTCCATTTTCTCCGGCCAGTTACTTGATGACGACCGAGTGGTGCCTGGCCTTGCGCACCATCACTGCCGGACGAGAGACTGTCAATGCCAGTCTCATTCACATCGTTATCTTCAGTTTCATTACTATTTAACATCATCATAATGTGAGTTTTCCAGCCACGTGTTGGGATTTTTTTTTGGTGTTTTCTCCCCTAGATCCGCCGTGTTTTGCGTTGTTAACAGGGGCACCTCGGGTAGGATGTGGCACTTTGCCACGCACGGACGGTCTTCGTTAAGGAGAGGCTAGTGGCCGCTTGTATTGACCATAATTGCCCAGACGAGTGTGTCCGGGGTTCGCTTCACTTAACGCTGGATATGGGGAGGCCAGTCTAGGATGCCACTAGGGCCACTAGGAAAGGTACTACTCCTCCAGGGATCCTTGCCCCCATTATTATTATTATTATTATTTTCCATACCATCCCAACTTTTCTAATTTGGGGTTGTATTAAACCGCACATTATATTAAAGCAAATTAATAAAAAGAAGTAAGAAAGTATATAAGTATTAAATAAATGTATAATATAGGATATGTACATACAATTTATTTGTAATATACCATGTATCGTTAATAATTTTTTGGATTGGTTAAATAGCAAACTGGTGTTTAATCTTGCACTCAATGTCAATGTTGGTATCTTAATTTTCATTATTTATTTCTGTTCTTGGGCGGCACGGTGGTGTAGTGGTTAGCGCTGTCGCCTCACAGCAAGAAGGTCCGGGTTCGAGCCCCGTGGCTGATGAGGGCCTTTCTGTGCGGAGTTTGCATGTTCTCCCCGTGTCCGCGTGGGTTTCCTCCGGGTGCTCCGGTTTCCCCCACAGTTTAAAGACATGCAGGTTAGGTTAACTGGTGACTCTAATTTGACTGTAGGTGTGAATGTGAATGGTTGTCTGTGTCTATGTGTCAGCCCTGTGATGACCTGGCGACTTGTCCAGGGTGTACCCTGCCTTTCGCCCGTAGTCAGATGGGATAGGCTCCAGCTTGCCTGCGACCTTGTAGAACAGGATAAAGCGGCTACAGATAATGAGATGAGATTTCTGTTCTTTATCGGTGTAGCTGCTTGACATCAGTTTTTGTGACATGGATGAGACCAGAAAAGAAATGTGATACAGCACTTTGCAATCTGGTGCTCAGGAGTAGGATTGCAGAGTCATGCCTTATGCTGTGCTTTGAGAATGTCAATACTTTTCACTTTCACACAAAGGAAAAGGAAGGACAAAAAGAGCTGATTTTCCACAGTTGTTTCATGAAGATGTTTAATACCAAATGAAAAACAGTTGCTATCAAGACTGTATTTCATTAATGAACCTTACTCTTTATTACTTTGTGAAAAGCAATGTTCTGGGGTTAAAATTATTGCTGTTATTCCTAACCTGTGCAATATGTATATTATTATACATTAAAAGAGATCAGAACTAGAGGAGAAGTGTTTTGTGTTGAATCAGTGGATGCAGATGCTGTTAAAGCCAGCAGGGTGGGGCAATGGGTTCAGATATGATGTCTTAATCTTGAAGATGTTTAGGACTCGTGCCAGCAGCGCAGGACACAAAGGGAGGGGGTTGATAGAGAAGAAAGGAAGGGGAGAGAGAGAGAGAAGGTGAGGAGGAGAGCAGTGAGGAAGGAGAGATGAGGAAGAGAACGGTTTTGGAGGAGGGAGTGGCTGAGGCCATGTGGTAGAAAGATGGATGGACAATGGATGGAGAAATCGTGAGGATTGGAAGGTCGGGGGAGGAGAGATGACTCACTCAGAGGTATAAAAGCCTGTGCATTGCTCACTCGGATGTCCTATTGCTCCTGCTGCCCAGCTTCATCCACTGCCAGACATCCCTGCAGAGAAACAGCAAGATCCTTGAGAGCGAGAGCAAGAAGTGTGATTAGAAAAAAGCCATCATGAGTCACTCAGTGAGCCGCACTTCCTACCGCCGTACTTTTGGCGGACCTACCACCATATCCCCCATGCCTTCCTACACCTCGTACTCATCCCGTTACATTAGCCCGGCTCCGGCCGTCGTGTCCATGCGGACTTTTCGGGCCCGCTCCAGTGCTCCAGTTCCATCGGTTCCTCGCCTCTCCTATGACAAAGTGGACTTCTCCCTGGCTGATAGCATCAACCAGGAGTTCCTCAGCATGCGCAGCAATGAGAAGCAGGAGCTGCAGGAGCTGAATGACCGCTTTGCAAGCTTCATCGAGAAAGTGCGCTACCTGGAGCAGCAGAATACTGCGCTCACCCATGAGCTCAACCAGTACAAGGGCAAATACCAGCAGGGCCAGCCAAACCGTGCCAGCCAGCTCTGCCAGCAGGAGATGAGGGAGCTGCGCAGACAAGTTGAGCTCATTGGAAAGGAGCGAGATCAGATCCAGGTGGACAGAGACAACATGGCTGAAGATCTGGCCTTGCTCAAGCAGAGGTGAGAGAGATCTGAGGAAGTTCTTTGATAGATTTGGAAAGCTTTAGGGGAGCATCACTGATTCATTGAAGATGTCTCATGAATAATAGACCTTAAAATATGTAAAATACTAACTCAGTCAATAATGCTCTGCAAGGCTTTTTCTCAATCTTCATGGCTTATTTCAGCCACTTTGCAAAGTATCTTAATACTTCTAGCTACATACTAAACAAGACATTTCTCTTAAAGTAAACTAAAAAAATAATAAAAATGTAACTTTGAATTAACTTATGCAAATGAAAAGTTCTTGCCAAATATTAAATATAATATTGAAATGTAAAACAGTCATTTATATGTAACTTTAACTTTGGTTTAGGAGAATAACAATGGTGTGAAATGTATAACACTATCAATCAAATGTTCTTTATTTTGAGGCTATGCATAATTATACTCTGGGCAACTTATATGTGATTTTTACAAATCATTTACACCTTGAATTCTGGATAAACAACTAAATAAATAAGCAATCAAAACTATCTGAGGCATATAGATGCAGATATGAAAATATACATGAGGCATTTTCTGGCAGGAGAGCAGATGCAGAAGTGTTTTTCAGGGTGTTTGGGTGTGGCCATGAGAATTCTAGATGGTTCTAATCTCTGCAGCTCACATCACTGATATGTTCCCATCCCCTTTTCTGATGTTCACACACACAGATGCATGCAGACATATGAACAAACCCTTGGTGGTATCATATTTCTCAGAAGTCTAACCATTTTGGCTGCGTCTCAAATCAGACCATGGGGCGGGCGTGGCACTGGGTGGAAATGGCGATGAGACAAAGGGAGGCTATACCATGGATCAGTTTCACTTTATGGCTGCTTTGAGAGCATGGCTGGCGTTTACGAGTCAGCAAGTCCTTATCTTATGAATGTGTTTAAATGCGCATACATTATGGTACACTAACATCCTGCACCAACAGTAATCTAAGATAAGCGACAACCAATAGGATTTTAATCTGATATACCAAATTATTAAGGTGCTATTTCAGTTTCTGTTAAGCATTAAACCGAAAAAAAAATTGCACAATATGCTACACTACATTGTCCTTTTCTTTCCCAATGTAAGCTGAATTGTATATATTGTAAATATATTACACAAAATAACATATACTACAATATATTTCAATATATTACATAGTTTACCATTACTACAAATCTTAACATTTATACTAAAACACTGAACAACTACACTTCAGACAGGTTAAAAATATTGTTTTTACAAGGTCTGATTTTAAACACACCCATAAATCTTACTTTCTCAACATTCTTTATAACACCATGACAGACTTATAAGGATAATATCAGTATTTAACCTTTGACATTAACTAATGTTGTTTAATTTCATAGGAAAAAAACAAATAGGTGGAAGAAGGATCAAATAATACTGTATATCAACGGTCTTGAGGTACAAACTGACTTAAAGCAACGTGTACTATTATTCTATTAAACAGGACCAACAGGGGTCGGCAAGGGCATTAAGGGTGTGGAAAGAGAGACAGGACAATGGAGACAGAGAAAAAAGGATCCAAAGGAAAAATCAATGTGGTTCAAAGTACGAGGCACAATTATCACTATTGGGTATCATGGGCTCATGGGCTGCTTCCAGGTACTGAAATGAACGAAGGGACATATTCTTGAAACAAGAATTAAATAAAAGGTCAACCACAGCCCAGACACACACACACACACACACACACACACACACATGCACAGACCACGCCCGTCTCCATCTTAGGTTTCATAGGATGACTCAGCTAGAGCTAAAAACAGCAGGAACACAGATAGCTCATAATAATAATAAGAAGAAGAAGAAGGAAAAAAAAATAAAACAGTTATGTGTTCAACTTAAAACAGAAACAAAACCTATAATTCATTCATTCAATTCATTTTCTAAGCTACTTATCCATTACGGATCATGTCTGGGTTGGACCCAGTCCCAGATGACATTGGGCGAGAGGTGAGGTACAGCCTGGACAATTGCCAATCTAACACAGGACTAACACAGCGAGACAGACAGACATTCACGCTCACAATATGGGCAATTTAGAGAAGACAGTTGACCTAATCCACATGTCTTTGGATTGTGGGAGGACGCCAGAGCTCCTGAAGGAAATGCACACAGGCACGGGGAGAACATGCAAATTCAACTCCACACAAAAAGGCCCCAAGATGACCAGCAGTTTTGAACCTAGAAATGACTTGTTGTAAGGTGATAATGCTAACCTCAGCACCACTGAACCCCCGAAAATGTCTACCTTTGTATCAGAAATGTTTAAAGACAGAAATAATAGCTAAGACATACATAATCTTCTTTCCTGTGTGATCTGTCCAGTGTAAGTCTCATGCAGTCTAGCCAGGCTTTCAGGTGTTGATTAAATTGCTAAATTCACTTACACATGTGTCACGTCCACAGCATTCCTGATTTAGTGAATTTGCTCAGTGGGTGGCTTGACCCCTATTTTCTCTCTCAGCCCGAATGCTTTTAGTGGCTGCTGCATTAGTTAATTGATCCTCTGGCTCTCAGCCATCTGGGACCTCATTTATTCAGGACAGGGACATGAGACAGCAGGACAGATGTGATATGAAAGTCCTAATACAGCCTGAAAAACAACCATCCTGAGACCACCAATTTATTACCAGAATGGAGGGTAAGTGGGACTTTTGTGCAGTTTTGTCCTTATCACAGTTTAGTTCCCAGAATAAAATAATGATGTACAGCAGTGGCGTGCACAGATAGACACGAGGTGGTGCTCAAGCACCTGCCCCTCTGCCCTCTGTCCAAAAAAGTGCCCTTTTGAATTTTTTTTTTACAGTTTACCGAGGCCAATGTCGGCATGATCTTTTAGAAAAGCCGCGGCATTAAAAGCGTGTGTGAAAATAATGTCCCGATGTGTGTCCCCTCCGCACACACACCGGACCTCTGTCTCTCTTGCTCTGTCAAGTGAACAAGCGTGCAGTGCATTCAATGTGAGGTTGCAGCAGCATAGCGTCCTGGAAGCCACGGCCTTGTCGTAGCGCAGACAACACATCGGGCAGTCAGTCAGCTCTTCCCCTGCCCCACCAGCCAGGTAACACATGAATCGAGTGAAAATGTATTGTTTGCCCTCTAAGCCCAAGCTGTAATTATTTTGTCGTGAAGTAGCCCGTCGCATACAGAAACAACTGCACATAAGTATTATATTTTTTGCTAGACCATTTTCAGATTTAGGAAAACAAAAATTTCTTTTTCTATTTTGTTCAACTAGAGATTCCTGGCAAAGTCAAAAAGCCTTGATGTAATAAATTAACATTAAGTGGTTGTTTTACACCTTTAAAAACTAAAACGGGTCAGTGGCGACCCGAACACAAGAGGAGGGTTAAATCTCAGACTTTTATAATCAGGTGTTCCACATGCGCAAAAAAGTGCCCTTTTTTCCCCCCAGAGCACTTGCCCCCCAAAATGTCTGTGCACGCCACTGATGTACAGCATTATTAATTAATATGTAAAATGCTAAATTGTAGTCAAATAACTTTGAAAATGTATTGACTTTACGATTGTCAAGAAAAGATTTTAGAGCTCTGAGTCATGACTGATTGAGCTACCATTTGCTAGCTAGCTAACATTATCATCAAATCAAAGTGATGATGTTCATCCTTAGGGTGTCAAAAATGACCATGACTTCAATTTGGTGGGTGGTGGTTGTGGGTCCGGAGGTGACTGATGATGCCAATCCAGGCTTTGAAGGTATGCCCACATGTCGTGAACATGTGGATAGGTGCTGTCGTGGGGGTGGTCGATAATTTGAACCTTCCTCACAGCTCACTTCTTCTGGGCCTCGGTGATGCATTTCATCTTTGCTGCACGTGCGCCACTGGTGAGCTTTGCTCGCTGTGCTGGACGATCCTGAGCAAGTGACTCAGGAGTTGAGATCGATTTCTAGGGTTTTGAGGGACACTTTGAGATTGTCCTTGAAGTGTTTCTTCTGCGCCCCAGATGAGCGCTTGTCTTGGCACAGCTCTCCATACAACAACTGTTTGGGCAGTCAACTGTCTGGCATCCTGACAACATGGCCGGTCCATCTGGTTTGGGCTTTCTGCAGAAGTGTGTTAACGCTGGGAAGTCCAGCCCCCAGTAGATTGTGCATGTGCCAAGGTTGAGTATCTTCAATATCTTATTCATTAGAGCGACCCTATGCCCTCGGCCGCCTGTGTGCATGTTCGTGACAGCAGCTTCCAGTGTTTCCACACCTGCTGCTTCACCACTTGCCCATCACCACAGGACTTGAATTTGAAGTCATGACTTGCATGTGACTTGGATTAGAGTGAGGGAGAGTTGTGCAGCCATCAGCCTCATTCTCTCGTCCTGACCTAACTGGGCCCAAAGGCAAGACAGAATCAAGACAGCTGGAGCTAGGTCAGGATGCCGTAGATGGCCAACAGTGTTGTACATGTTGCACTGTGTCTTGATTGCACTCTACAAACACTTTGCCTGCTTTCCTGCCCATTGAACCACCAGGTGGTGGTCTCCTTCACGCAGTCTGCCGAGTCCAGTCTTCATTCGTAACCCTGACAAGGGGGCGTGAGGGGTTGCTAGTGCTTGCTCAAGGCAACACCCCAGGCTAGTGGAGGGAAGGAGACACCTTACTACTCCATTGCATGGCGGTCAAGGATGGCACATGCCCACTGCCCTAAAACAGTAAATCAAAGTAATGTAAGTATAAGTAGCTAATATAAGGTACCAACTGAAAATATACTGGTAAACAGCAGCCAACATTTACACTCAACACAACCTATTTTTTGAGGCAGAAAATTGTTGCTGTCCACGATGTTCATTTAGCTCTAACACCTGCAGTACATTACCCAGAAGTGCGCTCGTTTATGCTTTGCTTTTTCTGTTGGTGGTATTAGATTAAAAGGTTTTTTATATATATATATATATATATATATATATATATATATATATATATATATATATATATATAAAACTTCACAGTAAAGCAATAATGTGATTAACTTTTAAAAGACAAAATTAAATCTGACTATAATTGTTATTATTAGTTTAAACTTTACGTTCTTACTGTTTACTTTGATATTTTCAAATATTTTCATGCTGTATTTTATGCAAAATCAAATGTTTTTGTTGTAATTATTTAAGGGAATGTTTCAGTGCTAATTTAGTTACACAGTGTTCCCCTGATCATAAATGTAGCTGATTAGACATGAAGTGTTTTGTGTTGTAATGGACAGATAAATCTAATACATTTGTAATGGTAAATCCTTTCCATGCCCAGATTATTCTGAGTAAATTCTTTTTTACATTCATCTCATCTCATCTCATTATCTCTAGCCGCTTTATCCTGTTCTACAGGGTCGCAGGCAAGCTGGAGCCTATCCCAGCTGACTACGGGCGAAAGGCGGGGTACACCCTGGACAAGTCGCCAGGTCATCACAGGGCTGACACATAGACACAGACAACCATTCACACTCACATTCACACCTACGCTCAATTTAGAGTCACTAGTTAACCTAACCTGCATGTCTTTGGACTGTGGGGGAAACCGGAGCACCCGGAGGAAACCCACGCGGACACGGGGAGAACATGCAAACTCCGCACAGAAAGGCCCTCGCCGGCCACAGGGCTCGAACCCGGACCTTCTTGCTGTGAGGCAACAGCGCTAACCACTACACCACCATGCCGCCCTTTTTTACATTCATTTCGTAATTATCTATATTAACTGTTAAAAATCTAACTATAAAAAATAAGGAAAAACAAGCATTTATAGTGACAGTATGATCAATGATGGTACAATTGGTGTCTCACAAATTATAACTACGAATGCAGGTTTATGGAAACCTATAAATAATCTAAGGCATGTGTATATACAGCTGAAAACTGCATACAGCGAAAGAAAATATGCGGATTTACTTATTTTGTGTGTTGCAGGTTGGATGAGGAGACTCAGAAAAGACAAGATGCTGAGAACCAACTGGTCCTGTTCCGAAAGGTGACGCTCTCTCTCTCTCTTTCTCTCTCTCTGACTCACTCATTCACCACACTCACTCACTCACTCACTCATCTCATTCACTCATTCCTCACACTCACTCCTCACACTCACTCACTCACTGATCACACTCACTCACTCACTCACTCACTCACTCACTCACTCACTCACCACACATACTCATCACACTCGCTCATTCCTCACACTCACTCATTCATCATACTCACTCACTCACTCACTCACTCACCACACTCACTCACTCATTCATCACACTCACTCACTCACTCACTCCTCACACATCACACTCACTCACTCACTCATCACACTCACTCACTCCTCACACTCACTCACTCATCGCGCTCATGTACTCATTCATCACACTCACTCACCACACTCACTCACTCACTCATTCATCACACTCACTCACTCCTCACACTCACTCACTCCTCACACTCACTCACTCACTCACTCACTCACTCACTCACTCACTCACTCACTCACTCACTCACTCATCGCGCTCATGTACTCATTCATCACACTCACTCACTCATCACACTCACTCATCACACTCACTCACTCATCGCGCTCATGTACTCATTCATCACACTCACTCACTCATCACACTCACTCACTCATCGTGCTCATGTACTCATTCATCACACTCACTCCTCACACCCACTCACTCATCACACTCACTCATCACACTCACTCATCGCGATCATGTACTCATTCATCACACTCACTCACTCACCACACTCACTCACTTATTCATCACACTCACTCATTCATCACACTCACTCTCATCACACACACCCACTCATCACACTCACTCACCACACTCACTCGCTCATTCATCACACTCACTCACTCCTCACACTCACTCACTCACTCACTCATCACACTCACTCACTCACTCATCGCGCTCATGTACTCATTCATCACACTCACTCACCACACTCACTCACTCATTCATCACACTCACTTATTCATCACACTCACTCTCATCACACACACCCACTCATCACACTCACTCACTCACTCACTCACTCACTCACTCACTCATCGCGCTCATGTACTCATTCATCACACTCATTCATCACACTCACTTACTCACTCACTCACTCACTCACTCACTCTCATCACACTCACTCACTCACTCATCGCGCTCATGTACTCATTCATCCCACTCATTCATCACACTCACTCACTCATTCATCACACTCACTCTCATCACACTCACTCACTCACTCACTCACTCATCGCGCTCATGTACTCATTCATCACACTCATTCATCACACTCACTCACCACACTCACTCACTCACTCACTCACTCTCATCGCACCCACTCATCACACTCACTCACTCACCACACTCACTCACCACACTCACTCATTCATCACACTCACTCACACTCACTCATTAATCACACTCACTCACTCATCACGCTCACTCATTCTCATCACATTCACTAATAACACTAACTCACTCATCGCACTCATGCACTCGTTCATCACACTCACTCTCATCTCACTCTCTCACTCACTCATCTCACTCACTCATCTCACTCAATCACACTCACTCACTAACTCACTCACTCATCACACTCACTCACCATGCTCACTCACTCATCACACTCACTCACCACACTCACTCACTCACTCACTCACTCACTCCTTTCACTCACTCATCACACTCACTAACTCATTCATAACATGCACTCACTCACTCACTCACTCACTCACTCACTCACTCACACTCATCAACTCATTCATCACACTCACACATCACACTCATCACACTCACTCACTCATTCATCACACTCACTCATCTCATTCATCACACTCACTCACTCATCACACTCACCACACTCACTCACCTCACTCACTCATCACACTCACTCACTTATATCACTCACTCACTCATTCATCACACTCACTCATCACACTCACTCACTCATCACACTCATGCACTCACTCATCACACTAACTCACTCATATCACTCCTCTCACTCACTCATCACACTCACTCACTCATTCATCACACTCACTCTCATCACACTCACTCACTCATTCATTCATCACACTCACTCACTCATCTCACTCACTCACTCACTCACTCAATTGCACCCACTCACTCACTCCTCACACTCACTCATCACACTCACTCACTAATCTCACTCACTCGCTCCTCACACTCACTCACTCCTCTCACTCACTCATCTGACTCACTCACTCATTCATTCCTCACACTCACTCACTCATCACACTCACTCATCTGACTCACTCACTCATCACATTCATTCATCACACTCACTCATCACACTCACTCACTCATCTCACTCACTCATCGCACTCACGCGCTCATTCATCACACTCACTCATTTCACTCCTCACACTCACTCACTCATCACACTCACTCATCACACTCACTCACTCACTTATTCATCTCACTAACTCATTCATCACACTCACACACTCATTCATCACACTCACTCACTCATCTCACTCACTCCTCACACCCACTCACTCATCGCACTCACGCTCATTCATCACTCTCACTCACTCATCTCACTCCTCACACTCATTCACTCATTCATCACACTCACTCACTCATTCATCACACTCATTCTCATCACACTCACTCATTCATCACACTCACTCACTCATCTCACTCACACTCACTCACTCAATCACACTCACTCATCTCAGTCAATAAAGTTGACTTGCCTCACTCCTCACACTCACTCACTCCTCACACTCACTCATCACACTCACTCACTAATCTCACTCACTCGCTCCTCACACTCACTCACTCCTCTCACTCACTCATCTGACTCACTCACTCATTCATTCCTCACACTCACTCACTCATCACACTCACTCATCTGACTCACTCACTCACTCATCACATTCATTCATCACACTCACTCATCACACTCACTCACTCATCTCACTCACTCATCGCACTCACGCGCTCATTCATCACACTCACTCATTTCACTCCTCACACTCACTCACTCATCACACTCACTCATCACACTCACTCACTCACTTATTCATCTCACTAACTCATTCATCACACTCACTCACTCATCTCACTCACTCCTCACACCCACTCACTCATCGCACTCACGCTCATTCATCACTCTCACTCACTCATCTCACTCCTCACACTCATTCACTCATTCATCACACTCACTCACTCATTCATCACACTCACTCATCACACTCACTCATTCATCACACTCACTCACTCATCTCACTCACACTCACTCACTCGTCACACTCACTCACTCAATCACACTCACTCATCTCAGTCAATAAAGTTGACTTGCCTCACTCCTCACACTCACTCACTCCTCACACTCACTCACTCATCTCACTCACTCATCACACTCACTCACTCATCACACTCACTCAGTGGCGATCCTAGAGTGATTTACTCCCCGGGCGAACCACCCTGCTGGTGCCCCCCGCCCGTCTTGGTTTTTTTTTTCGGGGTTTTTTTTTTTTGGGACCGTTTTTTTTTTTTTCGCGCCCGCGCTCGTGCCGCCCGCCCACGTTGGGCTCTGTATTAGCCAACAGAATGTTAACAGCTTTACATGGTCGTTTAAACATTTCTCATCGTGTATTGTACGTCGTGGACACGCAGCCCGTTATAAATTTGCTGTTACCAGAATGGCAATGATCAAGTCGTAATGTATTACTTAAGACTCTGTGTAATGTCATAGTACTGTAGTACTATGGTAGTAAAGTCTTTTTGATGACTAGTACAACGTTCCGCTGGCGGGATTGTGCATATTATGGGGCTACGACAAGTTAGGCACACACACACACACACACACACACTGATGACGTCACCTGCGCAACTTTGGTATTGGACTTCCCCATCCAAAATGTTCACACACACCCCTCCCCCCCGCCCGTCTTATTTTTTTTTCGGGGTTTTTTTGGGGGGACCTTTTTTTTTGGGGGACCATTTTTTTTTTCGCGCCCGCGCTTGTGCCGCCCCCCCCGCGATGCCGCACCCGGGCGGCTGCCCGGTCGGACCGCCCCCAGGATCACCCCTGCACTCACTCCTCACACTCACTCACTCATTCATCACACTCACTCACTCATGCACTTATTCATCACACTCACTCACTCATTCATCACACTCACTCACTCATCACACTCACTCACTCATTCATCACACTCACTCATCTCACTCACTCACTCACTCACTCACTCACTAATCTTCCCTCACTCACTCAATCACACTCACTCATTCATCACATTCACTCATCTCACTCAATAAAGTTCACTTGACTTGACTCACTCCTCATGCTCCCTCACTCAATCACACTCACTCATCGCACTCATGCGCTCATTCATCACACTCACTCACTCATCTCACTCATTCATTCATCCCACTCATTCATTCATCACACTCACTCACTCATCACACTCACTCATCACACTCACTCATTCATCACATTCACTCATTCATGACACTCATTAACTAACTCATTCATCACACTCACTCATTTGTCACACTCACTCACTCACTCACTCACTCACTCACTCATCTCACTCACTCAACTTCCCTCACTCACTCAATCACACTCACTCACTCATTCATCACACTCACTCACTCATCACACTCACTCACTCATTCATCACACTCACTCACTCACTAATCTTCCCTCACTCACTCAATCACACTCACTCATTCATCACATTCACTCATCTCACTCAATAAAGTTCACTTGACTTGACTCACTCCTCATGCTCTCTCACTCAATCACACTCACTCATCGCACTCATGCGCTCATTCATCACACTCACTCACTCATCCCACTCATTCATTCATCACACTCACTCACTCATCACACTCACTCATCACACTCACTCATTCATCACATTCACTCATTCATCACACTCATTAACTAACTCATTCATCACACTCACTCATTTGTCCCACTCACTCACTCACTCACTCACTCATCTCACTCATCTCACTCACTCAACTTCCCTCACTCACTCAATCACACTCACTCACTCATTCATCACACACACTCATCTCATTCAATAAAGTTGACTTGACTTGACTCACTCCTCACACTCACTCACTCATCACACTCATTCACTTATATATGACACTCACTTACTCATTCATCACACTCATTCATCACACTCACTCATCTCACACTCACTCATTCATCACACTCACTCATCTCACTCACTCACTCATTCATCACACTCACTCACTCATTCATGACACTCACTCACTCATCACACTCACTCACTCATTCATCACACTCACTCACTCAATCACACTCACTCATTCATCACACTCACTCATCTCACTCAATAAAGTTGACTTGACTCACTCCTCACACTCACTCCTCACACTCACTCATTCATGACACACACTCACTCACTCACTCACTCATTCATCACACTCACTCACTCATCACACTCACTCATTCATCTCACCTCACTCATTCAATCACACTCACTCACTCATTCGTCACACTCACTCATCTCACTCAATAAAGTTGACTTGACTTGACTCACTCCTCACACTCACTCATTCATCACACTCACTCACTCATTCATCACACTCATCACACTCATTCATCGCACTCACTCACTCATCACACTCACTCATCTCACTCACTCAACTTCCCTCACTCACTCAATCACACTCACTCACTCACTCAACTTCCCTCACTCACTCAATCACACTCACTCACTCACTCACTCACTCACTCATCACACTCACTCATCTCAGTCAATAAAGTTGACTTGATTTGACTCACTCCTCACACTCACTCATCACACTCACTCACTCATTCATGACACTCACTCACCTCACTCATGCACTCATCACACTCACTCACTCATCCATCACACTCACTCATCACACTCACTCACTCATTCATCACACTCACTCACACTCACTCACTCATTCATCACACTCACTCACTCATCACACTCACTCACTCATTCATCACACTCACTCATCTCACTCACTCACACTCACTCACTCATTCACCACACTCACTCACTCATCACACTCACTCACCCATCACACTCACTCATCACACTCACTCACTCATTCATCACACTCACTCATCTCACTCACTCACACTCACTCACTCATTCATCACACTCACTCACTCATCACACTCACTCACTCATCACACTCACTCATTCATCACACTCATTAACTAACTCATTTATCACACTCACTCATTTGTCACACTCACTCACTCGTCACACTCACTCACTCACTCACTCACTCACTCACTCACTCACTCACTCACTCACTCACTCATCACACCACTCACTCATCACACACACTTGACGATTTATAGTTCTGAGGACTCTCCATTGATGTAATTACAGTTGTATTAATGTCATTAATTCTGTGACTCACCTCAGTGTAACCTTCAATCTAGCTCAGAAAGTAAAAGAAGGTCAAAACTGTCCAGCTTCACAAAAAAAAAATCCCTCATGTTGGGGGTGTGCTAATTGATTTGTGGAAAAAATATGAAACTATGTTGGGTTATTCTATTTAATATTATTATCCATATGATGGAGAGTCTCTGAGGCTGTATAATTAGAGAACATGTTTTGCCTTGATTTTATGTCATCATATTTGTGCGTATTTGCAGGATGTGGATGACGCTACTCTGGCCCGTTTAGAGCTGGAGCGGAAAATCGAGTCTCTGATGGATGAGATTGAATTTCTGAAGAAGATGCATGATGAGGTAAAGTTTGAACTGAACTGAATAAAAGGGAACAGTTCATTCCTGGAAACAGACCAACTGAGGAAAAATAAAGTTCATTTAAAAGTGCAGGATAAAAGTAATGACTTACAATCATAGCACATATACAATCACAAATCATAAACAAGGCAAAAAATAATAATTTATTGAGTCTTGGGAGAAGAATTAAGAAATGTTTTTGTGTATCCGACAACCATAGGAAATTCAGGACGTGCAAGTGAGCTATGAAACCCAGCAGATGAAAATGGAGGTGGAGGCCACAGTCCGTCCTGACCTGACTGCTGCTCTGAGAGATATCAGGGCTCAATATGAAAGTATTGCAACAAAGAACATGCAGGAATCTGAGGAGTGGTACAAATCCAAGGTGAGGGGGAAGAAGGCCAACACACACCGTGGAAGACAGTACGCACCACATCATGCTCAGTCACTCATTAGTTTTACTTTTCACACATGTTAAAAGGTTTTACATGCTATACCTTACACACACATACACACACTATGCCCTCACACTGATCAGTTTCATCAATGACATACACACACAAAGCTCTCACATACTCATAACTATTCACATACAATTGTTTCACGTTTCATACTTTTGCAATTCAGGTAAAATAATTTCAGATACTCACAATGCTCTCACGCAATATATTTACCTCTCAGGCATGCATGCATAAAAATGTTTCACATTCAGATAATATCTATATACAAACAAAAATTCAAAATTTACTCAGTTTAACTGTGTCACACATCAAAAAGTCAGAATCCTAACATATTTTTTCCCCTGACATTCACATAAACGTGAGAGATAAAAGACAGTAAATGTAATAACATTTGAATAAGTATGGGAGCGTTTTTACAAGTTTATGAAAGGTTTATAAAAGTACCTAAACAGAAGCCTGTCTTTTAGTAATAAGACTATGTGAGTGGATATTTGTTATACAGTGGTGCTTGAAAGTTTGTGAACCCTTTAGAATTTTCTACATTTCTGCATAAATATGACCGAAAACATCATCAGATTTTCACACAAGTCCTAAAAGTAGATAACGAGAACCCAGTTAAACAAATGAGACAAAAACATTATACTTGGTCATTTATTTATTGAGGAAAATGATCCAATATTCTGTGAGTGGCAAAAGTATGTGAACCTCTAGGATTAGCAGTTAATTTGAAGGTGAAATTAGAGTCAGGTGTTTTCAGTCAGTGGGATGACAATCAGGTGTGAGTGGGCACCCTGTTTTATTTAAAGAACAGAGATCTATCAAAGTCTGATCTTCACAACACATCTTTGTGGAAGTGGATCTTGGCACGAACAAAGGAGATTTCTGAGGACCTCAGAAAAAGCGTTGTTGATGCTCATCAGGCTGGAAAAGGTTACAAAACCATCTCTAAAGAGTTTGGACTCCACCAATCCACAGTCAGACAGGTTGTGTACAAATGGAGGAAATTCAAGACCATTGTTACCCTACCCAGGAGTGGTCGACCAACAAAGATCACTCCAAGAGCAAGGCATGCAATAGTCGGTGAGGTCACAAAGGACCCCAGGGTAACTTCTAAGCAACTGAAGGCCTCTCTCACATTGGCTAATGTTAATGTTCATGAGTCTACCATCAAGGAGAACATTGAACAACAATGGTGTGCATGGCAGGGTTGCAAGGAGAAAGCCACTGCTCTCCAAAAAGAACATTGCTGCTTGTCTGCAGTTTGCTAAAGATCACGTGGACAAGCCAGACGGCTATTGGAAAAATGTTTTGTGGATGGATGAGACCAAAATAGAACTTTTTGGTTTAAATGAGAAGCGTTATGTTTGGAGAAAGGAAAACACTGCATTCCAGCATAAGAACCTTATCCCCATCTGTGAAACATGGTGGTGGTAGTATCATGGTTTAGGCCTGTTTTGCTGCATCTGGGCCAGGACGGCTTGCCATCATTGATGGAACAATGAATTCTGAATTATACCAGCGAATTCTAAAGGAAAATGTCAGGACATCTGTCCATGAACTGAATCTCAAGAGAAGGTGGGTCATGCAGCAAGACAACAACCCTAAGCACACAAGTCGTTCTACCAAAGAATGGTTAAAGAAGAATAAAGTTAATGTTTTGGAATGGCCAAGTCAAAGTCCTGACCTTAATCCAATCGAAATGTTGCGGAAGGACCTGAAGCGAGCAGTTCATGTGAGGAAACCCACCAACATCCCAGAGTTGAAGCTGTTCTGTACGGAGGAACGGGCTAAAATTCCTCCAAGCCGGTGTGCAGGACTGATCAACAGTTACCGGATACATTTAGCTGCAGTTATTGCTGCACAAGCGAGTCACACCAGATACTGAAAGCAAAGGTTCACATACTTTTGCCACTCACAGATATGTAATATTGGATCATTTTCCTCACTAAATAAATGACCAAGTGTAATATTTTTGTCTCATTTGTTGAACTGGGTTCTCTTTATCTACTTTTAGGACTTGTGTGAAAATCTGATGATGTTTTAGGTCATATTTATGCAGAAATATAGAAAATTCTAAAGGGTTCACAAACTTTCAAGCACCACTGTAGTTTTGAATCAGACAAGCTTCATAAATTCTACTCTTCAAACTTATAACTCAAGACACTTTAATATGTTACTGTTAGACAATTAAAAAGGGCCTGGATGACTGAAAACCATATAAAGAACCATCTTATACATCTTATATATGCTGGCAACAGCAAGCTAACTCTCTGTTCATGCACTGCAGTTTACTGACCTGACTGACTCAGCCAAGCGCAATGCTGATGCCATGAGACAGGCCAAGCAGGAGGCCAACGAGTTCAGGAGGCAGATTCAGAGCCTCAACTGTGATATCGATGCCCTTAAGAGCACGGTGAGCTCAGATAACCTTTATTTCACCTGGGTTTCATCTTGAAGCCACATGTGTAATTGTTTACATAATTGTTCACATAAAACACTGCAGAGGGACACAGGTAAGTATTTTAAGGGTGACCTTCCAAACAGCTTGCACCAGTGAATGGCCTAGTGGTTAGCGTGTCTGCCTCTCGAACAGGAGATCGCGAGTTCTATTCATGGTTGGTTTATACCAAAGACCACCATAAAAATGGTACCTACAGGCACGCTGCAATAGAGATGTGAGTAGGGAATCAAACTCTTGTGGTTACCAGAGGACTAGCTCCCCACTGTCACCCTGGCTATGTGAGAGGCTGAGGGCTATCATACATGTCAACCTATACGGAATGTCCGTATTTTATACGGATTTGATTCAATAAACGTAGTATACGGGCGTACAAATAAAGTTATACGGATTCTTTAAAAAAACTTCAATATTTATTTAGAGCTATAATCAATTCCCACGATGATAAAAGAGTGCATAACATTTACAAACGTACTGTACACTACAGAAAGCACAGACAGCCAGTAAAGAGTCTTATGAAATCGCGCGTTATCTTGTGGTAGCGAGACTTCGTTCCACTTTTGATCATGCGCACACCGCATTGCGAGAATCCTGCCAAATGGGACGTAACATTTTGTTTGAAACGCGTATTTCCACCTGAGCGACTTTCACTAGCGACTAAAAAGATTCTGAATGGGCACTCCGGCAAGATCAACACAGACACTTGCTGTGACATGCAGCCTCGTGAGGTATTGGTGCAGACTGCTAAAAAAAGCTGTCATGGAGTACGATTCAGAACATTAGAGTGACACTTTGTGTTTTTGTCCAACATTGGAGCTTTGTATTCATTCTGAAGGTTTACTGTTATTAATATTGAATAAAAAGTAACTTGGATATCTCATCTCATCTCATTATCTCAAGCCGCTTTATCCTTCTACAGGGTCGCAGGCAAGCTGGAGCCTATCCCAGCTGACTACGGGCGAAAGGCAGGGTACACCCTGGACAAGTCGCCAGGTCATCACAGGGCTGACACATAGACACAGACAACCATTCACACTCACATTCACACCTATGGTCAATTTAGAGTCGCCAGTTAACCTAACCTGCATGTCTTTGGACTGTGGGGGAAACCGGAGCACCCGGAGGAAACCCACGCGGACATGGGGAGAACATGCAAACTCCACACAGAAAGGCCCTCGCCGGCCCCGGGGCTCGAACCCAGGACCTTCTTGCTGTGAGGCGACAGCGCTAACCACTACACCACCGTGCCGCCCCTAACTTGGATATATCATTGTTAATTATCATTCAAATTTTAGGTAAATTATTTTAATTTGCATCTTATACGGATTTTATAAGGGAAATACGGATTTTGGAGGTTGGTTATACAGGTCTGATTGACCAAAGGTTGACATGTATGGGCTATGGAGATCGGTGCTGCCCTGTGCACCACATGGCGTGGGAAGGACTTCACTGCACTGATGTCCTATGCTATGCAAATCATTTTTGTTGACCTGTGTTACAGTGATTGATGTGTTACAGTTAGCAGTGATTCTGCTTAGTCTATGTACCCCACTGTAGCACAACAATTTCTTGTAGATATCCAAAATTATTTTTTGCAACATCATGAAATGCAATCTGTAGAGGCTAAAAACGTCAGTCTACTAACATTAACTTCAACAGAATATGAATGCCATTAACCACAAATTATTAGGATTATTTGGCATGTACCATTGCAGTTACACAGTCCTAAAGGTAGGTGATCTCTAGTAAGCTATACTCATCATCCACTTTAGGAACCCCCAACACACTTGCACATTCATGGAGTTATCTTATCAACCAATCATGTGGAAGCAGCACAATGTATAAAATAATGCAGATACAAGCAAAGAACTTCAGTCAATGTTCACATCAAAGAAGAGAAAGAAGAAAAAAGGTGCAATGTTAACCATGACGTTGTTGATGCCACATGGGCTGGTTTAAGTGTTTTATAAACTGCTGATCTCCTGGGAATTTCACACACATCAGAATTTACACAGAATGGTGTGAAAACAAACAAACAATCAAGCAAACAAACAAAAACCATTGAGTGAGTGACAGTTCTGTAGGTGGAAATGCCTTGTTGATAAGTGAGGTCAGACAAAAATGGCCAGATTGGGTCGAGCTGCCAGGAAGGATATAGTAACTCATATAATCACTCTTTACAACCGTGGTAAGCAGAAAAGCATCTCAACATGCACAAAGCATCAAACCATGTGGTGGATGGACTGCAATAGCAGAAGACCACATTAGGTTCCGTTCCTGTCTATCACACACTCAAAAAAACCAACATGGGTGTCTGTTACATTAACCTAAGTCTAACATGTAACGGTTGACATTTAGGTCACTCAACAAAATTGTTTCTGGCTAAGTTAACGCATTTTACTTGGGTAGAAATACTTTCCATAATTTTATTACATTCACTGAGCAAGTTATTTTTTTTGAGTGTGGGCACAGACTCAACGTTTTCAGCGTTTTTCCCCGGCCATCACCTCTTCAGTTTGAGTGAAGCTTTGTTCATGTTTACAGATTACAGTAAGCCACATTGTGTCCTACACACATTTGGGTGAGATTACTGAAGAACCGGATATGGGTTGAGACAAATATTTTCTGAGGGGTTTTAAGCAAGATAGATAGGCAGCTAATTACATATTAGATACTTGGGGTGGGGTGGGGGGTTTGCATATCTTAAGTATTAGACTACATTTGTTAATGCTTGTCAGAATTTTTGTTCATTTAATATATTTTGATAAGAATAGGCATATTGTCATTTTGCAATTTCTTTGCTACATAATTATTCAGAAAAGTTAATTCTGCCTAGAGGTGGAACAATGCACTGGTAGGATGGTATGCCATGATAAGGAAGACTGAATTATTTATATTATTAACATGCTTGAACAATAGACATAATGACATCACACACACACACACACACACACAAAAAAAGATTATTTCCAAGATAGACTGCATGAAATATGACTACAAAATAAAACAGTAATGGCTACTTTTTTAAAGGAGTAGTTTGTAATTTGTTTTAGAGATCTTTGCCAGGCAAATAGCAGTTGCAATGAGTTGGCCTTTAAATAAATCTGTGTATACTGTAGTTGGGCATCACCTCCATCGTCCTGAGTTGAAAAAAATAGCTAGAGCAAAGACATAGCAATATTGCTAATTGTGAGGTATCTGTACACCTTTAAAACAAAATAAAACCTTAAAAAGCAGTGATTCTAATTGTAAATAAAGAGGGCCAAGAAAAAGCTTCTTAACCAGTCCACTTTAAACAAATGAGCTATCAGTTTCCTCCAATGAATAACTAAATTCTCAATTTACATTTTGCATTATGGCATTTAATATTGTCCTGTCATCATATTGTACTGTACAATTGTATATACTATTTCACAACTAATTCTACATTTGTGTGATACAGAATGAGGCTCTGCTAAGGCAGATGAGGGAAATGGAGGACCAGTTTGGAGTGGAGGCTGGAAACTACCAGGACAACATCACCCGTCTAGAAGAAGAGATCCGCCACCTGAAGGATGAAATGTCCCGTCATCTGAGGGAATATCAGGACCTGCTTAATGTCAAGATGGCCCTGGACATTGAGATTGCCACTTACAGGAAGTTACTGGAAGGAGAGGAAAGCAGGTAACCGATTTAAATGAACTGAATGAACTTATATATTTACGAGAGGGAAGGTGGTTGCTAGAAACATTGACCAGCATCACCAACACAGTAGAAAAGACTATACACACAAAAATGACCAGATAACTAATGGGTGCATCTTAAATGCTAGGCCTTGTCTAGTAAGCTAGTAAGTGTACGTACCAAAATCAGCCCAAATGCTTGATGCACAGAATCTGTTCTAACAAGATTCCTTAAAAAAGTCTTAATTTTCAGGGTTGGTCAGGTTTTGTCTTAGTGACCAAGGATTTCCCAAAATGCCCTGTAAGTATAGGTCAGTTTTAAAGGAATATTTTTTTTCAACCTGTTCTAAACTGCATCTCTAGTAAATGGAGGATTCTCACAGACCAGATTTTTCAACACGTGCTCTGTTTACTGAGATAAAATGGAAAATCCATGATGGAAGTCCAACGCAGTTGCTGAATTTCTTTAATAGACGTTTGAAATTCACAGTTATGTAATGCAAATATTGATCTTTTGTTGAAAAGAAAATGAAGCTTGAAAAAGGATGAATGAAACAGGCATGAGGGAACATTTTACCCAAGCTGATCGTTGGCATTTTATCTAAATATTTCAACACTGGAACAATAAAGTACAAAGGAATTATGGTTACAGCTTTCTGTTATGTTACTACACTGGTAATGCATAACCAGTGAGTCTTCAAAACTAACTAACTAACTAACTAACTAACTAACTAACTAACTAACTAAACAAATAAGTAAATACATTTATGTGTATCAGAAAGGACAGTTTATACAGATTTAGACCTTACAATTGTAGAGCTTTGATTGAACAATTCAATCAAGTGATCTACAAATATTTGGAATATGATTAAATGATTTAGTAATTAAATTGATAACATGCCACTAGAGGTTATACAGTATTTGATATGCGTCTTTTGTTAAAGTTCTTTGCGCATTTAGCAACCAGCCTATGAAAAAGTATCTTTGTACACAATGTTGTGTTACATACTATCTAGTGGCGAACCAGTACTATTCGAGCTGGGACTTCAGCTTAGCCAAAACTTAGCCAGACACACCAAAAAAGCAACAAGGCAAAGGATTTTGCAAGGGATTAGTGGCAGGCTGCCAGGTAGCTCCATTGTGTGTAGTTGTCGATGTTGAATACTTGAATAAATACTTACATCTGAGTGAAAAATACTGTGGCGAGCGTGCGTGCATGCATGCGTAGAAGAAGAGTCTGGAGACAGAAATCTTAGTTTCTCGGTCGTTAGCCTGTGCTACTTGCTCTCAATAGCACTAGCTTGAGCACTTTATTAGCATTCGCTAACACTACTGATGAATGCTACCCCGGCTGGAAGGTGACTTCACTGCTGCGCTGACAGCACCGACTCATATTTAAGCTCGCGGGCGAAAATTTTTTGGTCCCTCCCTCTATATATCAAAATCTGATTGGTTAATTCATCTGTCACTTCCAACATAAACATACACTGTCATGGCCTTCTGGCCTGGTAATGAAGTCCTAACCAATAAGTGAGCCAGCTCTAAACTCTTCTCAGCCGAGAGACAACAAACAAAAATAATCTCATTGGATAACTCTAATATTTTCAGGACAGTAACCCTTTCATTTCTGAAGCAAATTTGAAAGAAAATGAGACCAATTTAAAATTAGAAGAGAATAATTATAATGAAATTATGAAATAAATTAAAGAGTGAAAGGAATTAAATATAACTTTTGAAATGCTGATATGTTTGGACCTTCTCTGAAGGCTTAGAAGGGCCTGACGGTTCCCCTCTATGTACGAAAACCACCAGATTCCTCAAACAGTATCTTGTGATATTGAATTTTTATTATAACCCCTCTCTTAAATTCTCAAATTTGGGATGTGCTACATGACAGAAAAATGTTGTACTTACTTGTCATCCAGCAAATACGGCACAATTTTTGTTATATTTGGACCTGAGGAGTTTTGTGTTCTTTCAGAATTGCTGTCCCTGTTATGAACATAACATCAATCAGTATGCGCAATGGCGGTAAGTCAGCAAGATACTCAGCGAAATATTATCGACAAACTAAGTTTTTTTTTTTTTTAATCTCTTGTGTTTCTAAAATACCACTCATACAAATGTACGATTGAAATGCAGTTAGATGTTTTATTCTTCTCGATGAACCCCATTACTCTGTTTCTGATTGGTTAGAGTATGACCTGCCTGTTGATGTTGGACACAGCAAAAAAGTTGTGATCAAAACCGTTGAGACTCATGATGGAGAGGTAAGACATCTTATTGTGGATTTTTACTCAGTTTCAAAGAGGTTATGTATTGGAATGTCTGTGCAATTCTTCATTAAGGATTTAAATTTCTCATTATACATGTGTCATAGGGCGGCACGGTGGTGTAGTGGTTAGCGCTGTCGCCTCACAGCAAGAAGGTCCTGGGTTCGAGCCCCGGGGCCGGCGAGGGCCTTTCTGTGTGGAGTTTGCATGTTCTCCCCGTGTCCGCGTGGGTTTCCTCCGGGTGCTCCGGTTTCCCCCACAGTCCAAAGACATGCAGGTTAGGTTAACTGATGACTCTAAATTGACCGTAGGTGTGAATGTGAGTGTGAATGGTTGTCTGTGTCTATGTGTCAGCCCTGTGATGACCTGGCGACTTGTCCAGGGTGTACCCTGCCTTTTGCCCATAGTCAGCTGGGATAGGCTCCAGCTTGCCTGCGACCCTGTAGAAGGATAAAGCGGCAAGAGATAATGAGATGAGACATGTGTCATATGACTAATATACAGGCACTCAAAGGCAGGTCAATGGACTGATAATGACAGGTTAATATTATTTTATTATACATATGGTGGTGTAGTGGTTAGCGCTGTCGCCTCACAGCAAGAAGGTCCTGGGTTCAAGCGCAGCGGCTGACGAGGGCCTTTCTGTGCGGAGTTTGCATGTTCTCCCCGTGTCTGCGTGGGTTTCCTCCGGGTACTCCGGTTTCCCCCACAGTCCAAAAGCATGCAGGTTAGGTTAACTGGTGACTCTAAATTGACAGTAGGTGCGAGTGTGAATGGTTGTTTGTCTCTATGTGTCAGCCCTGCGATGATCTGGCGACTTGTCCAGGGTGTACCCCGCCTTTCGCCCGCAGTCAGCTGGGATAGGCTCCAGTTTGCCTGCGACCCTGTAGAACAGGATAAGCGACTACAGATAATGGATGGATGGATGGAATTACTATACATACAGGACACTTTTTCAATGGAATAAAAACATGTATTCTCTTCCCTTCTAGTGGGTTTCATTCATTTGGTTTGATAGTATGCAATATTTTTTGCATATCGTTTATCCTATGCATATTATGTCACTCTACCCAATGGAGAATGAGCGTTGAATATGTTTTACGATATTGCATGGTTGTCAAGACAACACAATATCACAGGTCAGAAAAACTTCTGCGCTAGCGAATAAATGTGACAATTTGTAAGCAAACATGGCCACCAGGTTTGCTTCGTTAAATACGGAAGATTTTGAGAGAATTTTGAAAGAGAATGACGCATTGAACACCCAAAAGGAATGTGTATGTATAATAATAATATTGGCTGGCTTTTTTTCATGGTATATCAGATATATTCCATTCAGCTAGCATGATATTGAAAGGATATTTGATTTGTTCAGTATCATGCTAGCTGAATGGAATATATCTGATATACCACTCAATACCAGCCAATATTATTTAAATATATATATATTATTTATCAGCTGGGAGGTCCGTATGGTGAAATACCGTGACTGAGGTCTTGAAAGTACTGAGCGAGGCCCTCTGGGCCGAGGTCATGGTATTTCACCATACGGACCGACCTTAAGCTGGTAAATAATATATTTATTTTTTTCTTTACCAAATTCTAACAGAAAACGAGAGAGCCTGAAAGGGAAAACCGAGCCGAGGCGAGCCGCCATTTTGAATCCTCATTCACGGCTGTAATGCAAATTGCTTCCTCCTCAGTATACAAGTGCACTTCCATGGCAGGAAAAAAACTACATTTTGCCGCCTATGTAGTCCCCTATTTATACAAAATTGATAAGATAAGAGACATTTTGGAAGTTTTAGCACCTCTGAATCAATAATCTAAGTGAGTGTATGTATACTTTTGACCCTGTATGTATAATTTTGACCCTGTGTTGATTTCAGAAAACCCAAAGAAAATTAAAACTTGTGCACCAAATTCTAGTGTTTTTTTTAAAGATGTATGCTGTACAATCATTTTGCCACAGAAAAGAACAGTTCAAAGAAATTCCTGAAAGCCCAAATATTGCCATGACATTCATATCCAAGATGACATTCATGTCACTGTATGTAAACTTCTGACCACAACTGTATACTGGGAAAGAAAGATAGAAAAAAACATACTTATATGGGAGAAACAGACTGAGATAAATTAATTTGAGCTAGACAGGGACAGGAACTGCAAAAGAGACTGAAAAGCGAGGAAGAGAGAGAAATTTTGAGAGAGACAGACCAAGAAGGAGTGATAGAGAGAAACAGAAACAGAGTGAGAGAGAATAAGGTGGTCCTGTGGTAGTTCCTTTCCAGTGATGGCTAAAGAAGACAAACAAATTGCAAGATGACCAACATGGACAGTTGATATGATGATCTGATATAATAACAATTCAGTATGAGTAAAAAGGTGTAAGAAGGAAAACCAAGGGCTTTTTTTTTCCAGTTTATGAAATGTGGGACCAAACTTTACATATGGTTATTACAGTTTTGTTCAGTACTAGTAGCATCATCCTCTTTCCTATTCAGGTGGTGAAGGAGTCCAGGAAGGAGAAAGACACCCCACGAGATTCCAAGGAATCTAACTGAGATGTTCGAGAATTGAGGATACAAGAACGTGCAGGCTGGAGTGAGACATAAACAAAATTTAAAAATAATATCTTTAATCTGTGTAAGCATTTAATCTGATATTCACTATTATTGGAAAAAAAATGATGTTAAGAAAATACTAGCATTAATTTTGACTCAATACTGTGATTCTGAATGGGGTGTAAACTATCACTGCACAGTGGTGCTAACGACATAGCGTTAACCATAACATTTAGACAAACGATCACAGATGCTTTGTATATCATCTCCATTTACACAATTCAGCATATAACCAGGCAATATTCATCATATATGGATAAAAACCATGGTTTTAGACCAATGAAGTCAACCAGTCACCTTTTAAACACCAATGGTGGCCTTTATTTCTAGCAAAACTTTTCTACACCTTCCATGCATGTGAACATTACACCCAAAACAAGGCGAGGGATATCCATTTAATCTGCTTTCTCTGCATTTAATCTCCTGCTCATTTGCCTCTATAGCGTAACGTTATGAGTAGTCATAATTTGGTAGTATTATTCCTGTAATGTACTGTAAGCAGTTTTGGCTTCACCAGGCAGCTTCAAATAGAATGTGATTTAGGACTCGAAATCCAGGAGTTTCACCCCATTCACTTCAGTCTGAGAAAATGAATTTGATTACTGCAGCCTTTCTGAGAATGAAAAGAAGCAAATGTGTGTGTCTATGGGGGAATAAAGCCAAGTGAAACAAAAAGTCTTGTTTATTTCACATACACACGTGTCTCCATCACATTAATAACTTCAGTTTGATACACCAGATTTAAACTTAAAACTCTAACGATACGGTGGCACGGTGGTGTAGTGGTTAGCGCTGTTGCCTCACAGCAAGAAGGTCCGGGTTCGAGCCCTGTGGCCGACGAGGGCCTTTCTGTGTGGAGTTTGCATGTTCTCCCCGTGTCTGCGTGGGTTTCCTCCGGGTGCTCCTGTTTCCTCCACAGTCCAAAGACATGGTTAGGTTAACTGGTGACTCTAAATTGACTGTAGGTGTGAATGTGAGTGTGAATGGTTGTCTGTGTCTATGTGTCAACCCTGTGATGACCTGGCGACTTGTCCAGGGCGTACCCCGCCTTTCGCCCGTCGGCTCCAGCTTGCCTGCGACCCTGTAGAACAGGATAAAGCGGCTAGAGATAATGAGATGAGTGGGACAACATCCTCAAATGCCTCTTGGACAGTTTAAAAATGGCCAGAGTTTGGATATTCCTGTTTGTCTTTCAGTAAACTGAGGAACATCTCTGAACAGCAGTGTCTGCATCAGCGACTGTTGCTACTGGATCGATCCATGAGGCAGAATCTCCTATGTGGCAGAGGAGTTGTATTTCTACATCATAATTATAAATTCAACTTTTTTTGTGACAGACAAATCAAACCCTATCACTAGGTAACATCCATCCACCCATTATCTGTAGCCGCTTATCCTGTCCTACAAGGTCGCAGGCAAGCTGGAGCCTATCCCAGCTGACTATGGGCGAGAGGCAGGGTACACCCTGGACAAGTCGCCAGGTCATTGCAGGCAGTGGCGGCTCCTGAATTTTTTTTCGGGGGGCAATTTTCCCCCGTTATGTCTACACGGACCGTAAATGTCCACAGGACTGAAGTAAATTGACCTAGGTAGCAAATCAATTGGCCGAACTTGTTTTTGCCTGGTAAATTCAGATATCAATATAGACAATATCTCTTCTTTCCACTAGGTGGCAACACTAAACAAGTTAAAGGTGGCAAACTAAGGTAGCCTAGTAAACTAGACCCACCCGCCTAGCGGCCAAAAATATTTTTGCCTACGAGTGGCAAATATTCACATTTAGTCTGGCTTGCCAGGCTAAAACTAAGGAAGATTCATTGTGAAGCCTTCAAAGCAAAACATTTGGCATCACAATCAATTAATATTACATTACTCATTTATTTTCTCATATTATTCCAGTATTCTATAATGAGTAGACACAAATTCTTAATTATAAACATATTCTAATTTCTTCAATTCTAAAGAATGCAATTAAAGTGGCAGGATATAAATCCAAAACAAGTGTTTAAGTTTTGAAAAAGATGAAGAAAAGCATAACCATCAAACAAACATGTGCAGCTTAATTATGTGTTTTTTTTTAATATGGAATTGCACCATTTTAACAACAAATAATTCTGCAGTTTTTTTCCCCCAAGAATTCCTCCAGAAAGCCATGCCTTAAAAGGAAATTTAAAGTATTACAAGCATGTCAATGAACACAAAAGGCTTTAGTTTATTTAGCTATATACACACAAGGTTACACAAGGTTTTGTAGTCCGTGCAACTTGGCTTAACAAGTTGGAAAAAAGGTGCTGCTGGCTCCAATGAACACATACTGTACAATATATATAAAAACTGAAAATATGCTTAATTTACACCAAGTCAGAGAGAACTTGAGGCTACTGAAATATTCCAAGCATGGCAATGTTAAATTGCCATTGGTAAAAAACACACACACACACACACACACACACACACACACACACACACACACACACACACACACACAAAAACAACTTTTGCCTAGTAAATTCAAATATCAGATATCACTGTACCGTCTGCTGTGCTACTTCCAGGGTGGAAGAGAACGCAAGGGTAGCAAAAAAGAGCATTGACTACATCACAGCCAGCTAGCCAAGTTTTCCGGTGGTACCAGTTCTTGTTAAAACCTCTTGAGTAGGTCTTCTCCCCCTTCGTAGACACTTGCTTGATGTTTAAATTCGGTCTAGGAGGTCCTAGCTGTTTGATTGCCGTTTTCTCCTCATTGGTACGATGACTAAAGGGAACTTCTTTCAGAGACGCTATCGTATTGTTGCACTCAACACTCGCCATCTTCATAGAATGTTCACACATTTCCCGCGCAAGTTGCGTTTTCCAGCCCAAAATTATGTTCAAAACCCGCCAAAATGCACTTAAAACCAATCTGGCAACACTTGCGCGGCGCAACAGGCGTATGACATAAGCACGCTGCTTGTGCGAGCACATAAAACCCAATAGAAAATGCATTGGGAGCAGGATTTTCGAAAAAAACGTACGTACCATTAGTGTCAATGGGAGATTTTGGGGCAAATCTGAACCTGACAGAAATCGCCCCAAAAGGGCATGGCTACACCAGGCGCGACCTTAGCCTGATTGGACAATGACATTACTGTTGGTAGTAGGAGTAGATTAAAAAAAAAAATCTCCCTCCCTGTTTGGGAGTGCGTCGCCCAAATCGCCCCTATTAACGAGCCGCCAGTGATTGCAGGGCTGACACATAGAGACAAACAACCATTCACGCTCACATTTACACCTACGGTCAATTTAGAGTCACCAATTAGCCTAACCTGCATGCCTTTGGACTGTGGGGGAAACCGGAGCACCCGGAGGAAACCCACGCGGACACAGGGAGAACATGCAAACTCCACACAGAAAGGCCCTCATCGGCTGCTGGGCTCGAACCCATGACTTTCTTGCTGTGAGGCAACAGTGCTAACCACTACACCACCGTGCCACCCCTAGATAACATCTCATCTCATTATCTCTAGCCGCTTTATCCTGTTCTACAGGGTCGCAGGCAAGCTGGAGCCTATCCCAGCTGACTACGGGCGAAAGGCGGGGTACACCCTGGACAAGTCGCCAAGTCATCACAGGGCTGACACATAGACACAGGCAACCATTCACACTCACATTCACACCTATGGTCAATTTAGAGTCGCCAGTTAACCTAACCTGCATGTCTTTGGACTGTGGGGGAAACCGGAGCACCCGGAGGAAACCCACGCGGACACAGGGAGAACATGCAAACTCCACACAGAAAGGCCCTCATCGGCTGCTGGGCTCAAACCCAGGACTTTCTTGCTGTGAGGCAACAGTGCTAACCACTACACCACCATGCCGACCCTAGATAACATAATAATGCTAATAATAATAGACAACAATGTAAACCATAAACAAATCAGCTCCAGGGGGAGACTACAATGATACAGACTAACTTTGCTGGGGAAAAAATAAATAGATAGATACTTTTTTTTCAATTCTCTATCATAAATCCATCCATTATCCGTAACTGCTTAGCCTGTGCAGGGTCGCAGGCAAGCTGGAGCCTATCCCAGCTGACTATGGGCGAGAGGCAGGGTACACCCTGGACAAGTCAGTAGGTCATCGCAGGGCTGACACATAGAGACAAACAACCATTCACGCTCACATTTACACCTACGGTCAATTTAGAGCCACCAATTAGCCTAACCTACATGTCTTTGGACTGTGGGGGAAACCGGAGCACCCGGAGGGAACCCACGCAGACACGGAGAGAACATGCAAACTCCACACAGAAAGGTCAGCCACTGAGCTCGAACCCAGAACCTTCTTGCTGTGAGGCAACAGTGCTAACCACTACACCACCATGCTGCCAATCCATCCATCCATCCATCCATCCATCCATAACTGCTTAGCCTGTGCAGGGTTGCGAGCAAGCTGGAGCCTATCCCAGCTGACTATGGGCGAGAGGTGGGGTACACCCTGGACAAGTCTCCTGGACAAGTCGCCAGGTCATCGCATGGCTGACACATAGAGACAAACAACCATTCACACCTACGGTCAATTTAGAGCCACCAATTAGCCTAACCCACATGTCTTTGGACTATGGGGGAAACCGGAGCACCCGGAGGGAACCCACGCAGACACGGAGAGAACATGCAAACTCCACACAGAAAGGTCAGCCACTGAGCTTGAACCCAGAACCTTCTTGCTGTGAGGCAACAGTGCTAACCACTACACCACCATGCTGCCAATCCATCCATCCATCCATTATCTGGAACTGCTTATCCTGTGCAGGGTCGCAGGCAAGCTGGAGCCTATCCCAGCTGACTATGGGTGAGAGGCGGGGTACACTCTGGACACTAACAACTATTCACACTCACACCTACGGTCAATTTAGAGCCACCAATTAGCCTAACCAATTAATCTTTGGACTGTGGAGGAAACCCACGCAGACATGGGGAGAACATGCAAACTCCACACAGAAAGGCCCCTGTCAGCCACTGGACTCAAACCCAGGACCTTCTTGCTGTGAGGCAACAGTGCTAACCACTACACCACCATGCTGCCAATCCATCCATCCATCCATCCATAACTGCTTAGCCTGTGCAGGGTTGCGAGCAAGCTGGAGCTTATCCCAGCTGACTATGGGCGAGAGGTGGGGTACACCCTGGACAAGTCTCCTGGACAAGTCACCAGGTCATCGCATGGCTGACACATACAGATAAACAACCATTCACACCTACGGTCAATTTAGAGCCACCAATTAGCCTAACCTGCTTGTCTATGGACTATAGGGGAAACCGGAGGAAACCAACGCAGACATGAGAAGAACATATACAAACTCTACACAGAAAGGCCACTGTCAGCCACTGGGCTTGAACCCAGAACCTTCTTGCTGTGAGGTGACAGTGCTAACCACTACACCACCATGCTGCCAATCCATCCATCCATCCATTATCCATAACTGCTTAGCCTGTGCAGGGTCGTGAGCAAGCTGGAGCCTATCCCAGCTGACTATGGGCAAGAGGTGGGGTACACCCTGGACAAGTCTCCAGGTCATCGCATGGCTGACACATACAGATAAACAACCATTCACACCTACGGTCAATTTAGAGCCACCAATTAGCCTAACCTGCTTGTCTATGGGGGAAACCAATGCAGACATGAGAAGAACATATACAAACTCCACACAGAAAGGCCACTGTCAGCCACTGGGCTTGAACCCAGAACCTTCTTGCTGTGAGGCGACAGTGCTAACCACTACACCACCATGCTGCCAATCCATCCATCCATCCATTATCCATAACTGCTTAGCCTGTGCAGGGTCCCGAGCAAGCTGGAGCCTATCCCAGCTGACTATGGGCGAAAGGTGGGGTACACCCTGGACAAGTCGCCAGGTCATCGCATGGCTGACACATACAGATAAACAACCATTCACACCTACGGTCAATTTAGAGCCACCAATTAGCCTAACCTGCTTGTCTATGGACTGTGGGGGAAACCGGAGGAAACCAACGCAGACATGAGAAGAACATATACAAACTCTACACAGAAAGGCCACTGTCAGCCACTGGGCTTGAACCCACAACCTTTTTGCTTTAAGGCGACAGTGCTAACCACAACACCACCTCTATCATAAATAATAAATCCAAATAATACAGTTCGAATTCACTGTGGTGGGCGGCACGGTGGTGTAGTGGTTAGCGCTGTCGCCTCACAGCAAGAAGGTCCTGGGTTCGAGCCCCGGGGCCGGCGAGGGCCTTTCTGTGCGGAGTTTGCATGTTCTCCCCGTGTCCGCGTGGGTTTCCTCCGGGTGCTCCGGTTTCCCCCACAGTCCAAAGACATGCAGGTTAGGTTAACTGGTGACTCTAAATTGACCGTAGGTGTGAATGAGAGTGTGAATGGTTGTCTGTGTCTATGTGTCAGCCCTGTGATGACCTGGCGACTTGTCCAGGGTGTACCCCGCCTTTCGCCCGTAGTCAGCTGGGATAGGCTCCAGCTTGCCTGCGACCCTGTAGAACAGGATAAAGCGGCTAGAGATGATGAGATGAGACATTTTACAGAACGGTCCCTTTAATACTGCGTCACTCGATCTGAATTCAACTTCCGGTAAGCCTGCAGAACGCGCGCGTTTGTGAAATGTACAGTTTTGCGCGCGAGACTTCCTGTGAGTGAGACCTGTTTTCCAGCTCGCAGAGCTTCAGGTAACCGATAATTATCATTAAAACGGCGGCGGAGCCTCAGAAATAAACTAAATTAGAAATAAATTAACACAAAGGAAAGCTGTTCTTTAAATATATAGATAGTGTTTAACAGTTAGTTCGTTTTACTGACCTGGTAAGTTGTGTTTCCGAGCTGAATGCTAACTCTGTATTCACTGAGTTAGCAGCTATGCTAATAACAGTCAGGTAATTGTGCTGTAAGTCAGTTCATTTCCATTAGCGTTTATGAGCGTCACTTGGTTATACAGAGAAATATTCATGGTTTTGAAGTCGCACTCTGTGGTTTGTGTTGTGCTGGACATCCTCTGTTGTGTTTTGCTCCTGGTTTCAGTTGGAGCCTGAGTTTCTCCCGGTTGCAGTGGTGGTGGTGGTTGTTGAGCTCTGCATGATGAACTGTGAGCTGTTGGCGACTTGCAGTGCTCTCGGGTATTTGGAGGGCGAGAAATACCACAAAGAGCCTGACTGCTTGGGTGAGTCACATTTTGGAACACTGATTCACATAATGACCTCCATGATGATCCATGCCAACTTCCTTAAAGTGCATATCCTGGACCAATTTAGTGGTTTTTTTTTTTTATCCTTTACACCAGGGGTCACCAAACTTTTTTCTCTGGGGGCCACATTGTCATTCCTGACTGTGATGGGGGGCCGGGGTCGGGTCAGCTATATAACAGAATTGTATGACCCAGACAAATATGACCACCAGCAGGCCTCATTGTGTAGTAGAGATTACTAGCCTGGCACAGCCATCCACACTACTATATCAACTAGATTCCTGGCACATATTTGTTTATCTTTATTAGTGGTTTGCAAAAGCAGTAATCGAGTCTTCACACTTTGTTTTAATTTGAAATCTCATCATCTCTAGCCGCTTTATCCTTCTACAGGGTCGCAGGCAAGCTGGAGCCTATCCCAGCTGACTACGGGTGAAAGGCGGGGTACACCCTGGACAAGTCGCCAGGTCATCACAGGGCTGACACATAGACACAGACAACCATTCACACTCACATTCACACCTACGGTCAATTTAGAGTCACCAGTTAACCTAACCTGCATGTCTTTGGACTGTGGGGGAAACCGGAGCACCCGGAGGAAACCCACACGGACACGGGGAGAACATGCAAACTCCACACAGAAAGGCCCTCGCCGGCCCCGGGGCTCGAACCCAGGACCTTCTTGCTGTGAGGCGACAGCGCTAACCACTACACCACCGTGCCGCCCCTTAATTTGAAATACCACAGATATTCCATTTATTTTCTAATAAAAATAACATCAAAGCTGTCAAGATAAGAAATATCTGCCTAGTTGAGGTGATTGACACTGGCAAAGGTGAGTGGAAAATTATAAATTGTAGGTAGGCCTGTTGATATTATTAATAATAATTGTGTGCAGCACTTAATTAAGGTCAAATAAATAGGCCTATAAAATAAATACATTTAAAAAAGCAGTGAAATTATAATATGAGCAATAGATCACAGCAGTTGTGCTGTGTCCTGCACGTCATTGCTCTCATCCATGGCTAAAGCAAAAAACTCGAATTCTGACGCTCTCTCATTCAGCTGGTCATACACGTTGTCCCCCAAATCTTCGGTTCGCCCGGTCATAGTAGGTGCGGAGAGACTCACCGCGTTGAGCGCATCCTTCTTGTCGGGACACGCCTCCTCGGCCACAGCAAGCATGCATACTTTAACAAAGTCCCCATCGGTAAACGGCTTTCCATGGGTAGCTAGTAGGTGAGCTACCTTATAGCCAGCTCGGACAGCAGCCTGGTTGATCTGGGTTTGGCGAAGGAATACATTCTGTTGTGCAGCCAGTCCGCATTTCATCCTCCGAATCCTGTCTTCTCTTGTTTGCCCTCGCAAACTAGCATACTCTTTGTGGCGGGTTTCGTAGTGACGACGCAGACTATATTCTTTGAAAACCGACACACTTTCTTTACATACAAGACAAACTGCACGGTCCTTACACCGAACGAAAAAATAATCGGTGGTCCACTGTTCTTTAAAAACTCTGCACTCTGTGTCAGCTTTTCGCTTACTGCTCGCCATTTTGCTGTCCTGAACACTGACAGTTCTCTGCGCGTGCGCTGCCTGTCACTGCTTGATCGCGAGCATATGACGAAAATTCGGAAAATATGAATAGTTCATTTTATAAGTAAATATCAATTGTAATTGATAAAATCAACAAAATACAAGATGCAGACATGTTATTATTTGCCAAAAAGCAATTTAAAAAAATGATCACTTTTGGGGATTGCCTCGTAGGGCCGGTTCAAGTGGTGGGGGGGCAGAGGGGCTGGGGGGCTGGTCAAAGGCGGGTGGCGGGCCGGAGTTGGCCCGCGGGCCGTAGTTTGATGACCCCTGCTTTACACACTCATCCAGAAGAGTAATTTTGCACAATCAGAATCACTTTTATTGAGGTTTTTCACCCACGTGACCAAGTCATGTGATGCATCGTTAGGCTGCCATTTTGGACGTCACGGCTCGAATCAGTTTGAATGCGAGGAAGGCGACAAACGAAAAACATAAAAGAAAAAGGAGCGAGATGCAGAAAACACCTTCACTATCCAGCGACGTAGGGCATTTACAGGGCGAGCAGAGGGAGAGGTATTTGCAAAAATTGAGGTTAGCAGGCTTAGAGAACGATGTTTACCTGCTTCCACCAGGATTGTTCACTGACGTATGGAAGTACACGAAGCCCTCGTCTTTACCTGACTTCGGCCCACATGATCTGTATACCTATGTCGTTAAAAACCCATCGCCATGGGGGCGTCGTGGCTCAGGTGGTTAAGGCGCCATACCATGAATGCGGGCGACCCGGGTTCGATTCCGGCCCGAGGTCATTTCCCGATCCCTTCCCGTCTCTCTCTCCCGCTCATTTCCTGTCTCTACACTGTCCTATCCAATAAAGGTGCAAAAAGCCCAAAAAAATATCTAAAAAAAAAAAAAAAAAACCCCATCGCCATACACAGGTATTGATCTGAAAGCGTATAAGAGTTTGGATGCCTACAAATATTTTGTGTCAGGCTGGGTAACATGCCTACATCAGTGGGTCGTCCCTGGAGCCGGTGGTCGCCATCTGATTACAGCTAAAGTTTGTTCACATTTTCATTTACTTTCGGTCCTCAGGATAAACAAAATGTTATTAAATGTCATTGAAATAACTTCTTAGTCTGTTGAGACATGGCCCGTTATAAATTTGCTGTTACCAGGCAATCACCAAGAACTGTATTATTAGGGTCGGTGTCTGTGTTGTAGCAGTGTACTAGCAGCTAGCTGTTAGCACTAGCTAATGTCAACAACATAGTAGCTAGTATGTTACTGTAGCAATGTTTACGTTCAGTCATTTGGATGACTGTTAAAACCTTTCAGTCTCAAGTTTTTCCTTTACTGTATTTACTAGTTTACTGTAATTATGATCCGGCAGCTATTTACACCGGATCCAGTGTAAATAGCTGCCGGAGCGCGCTCCGGAACCTCGGCCGGAGCACTCCGGGAGCAGGCCGGAGCGCGCTGCTTAATTTGAGGGGGAGCAAGCCGGAGCGCGCTGCTTAATTTGAGGGGGAGCAAGCCGGAGCGCGCTCCAGCAGCTATTTACACTGGATCCGGTGTAAATAGCTGCTGGATCATAATTACAGTAAACTAGTAAATACAGTAAAGGAAAAACTTGAGACTGAAAGGTTTTAACAGTCATCCAAATGACTGAACGTAAACATTGCTACAGTAACATACTAGCTACTATGTTGCTGACATTAGCTAGCTTGACCTTCAAAATGGCGGACACCGGGGCGTCACGTGACCCTGTGACGTCAGGTGAAATACCTCAATTGCCAGGCATGTGAAAACACACGAGGAATTTGACTCCGGTTTCGCTTTCTTAGTACAAACAGATAAAAAAAAAAAAATTGTAGACAAAAAAAACAACAACAAAAACCTATGTACATGTAGAAGGGTAAATATATACACTGCCGTTCAAAAGTTTGGGGTCACCCAGACAATTTTGTGTTTTCCATGAAAAGTCACACTTTTATTTACCACCATAAGTTATAAAATGAATAGAAAATATAGTCAAGACATTTTTCTGGCCATTTTGAGCATTTAATCGACCCCACAAATGTGATGCTCCAGAAACTCAATCTGCTCAAAGGAAGGTCAGTTTTATAGCTTCTCTAAAGAGCTCAACTGTTTTCAGCTGTGCTAACATGATTGTACAAGGGTTTTCTAATCATCCATTAGCCTTCTGAGGCAATGAGCAAACACATTGTACCATTAGAACACTGGAGTGATAGTTGCTGGAAATGGGCCTCTATACACCTATGGAGATATTGCACCAAAAACCAGACATTTGCAGCTAGAATAGTCATTTACCACATTAGCAATGTATAGAGTGCATTTCTGATTAGTTTAAAGTGATCTTCATTGAAAAGAACAGTGCTTTTCTTTCAAAAATAAGGACATTTCAAAGTGACCCCAAACTTTTGAACGGTAGTGTATATAGGCAGTGTTCGAAATACCCGTCTGCAGTCTGCATTTTGCAGAATGATTTTCAAGATTGCAGAAGAAAAATTTAAACAACCTGCAATTTTGCAGAATGAAAAAATAAGGCTCGGGATTCAATGGTTCTCAATTTAGCAAACTCGCGGCGCTGTAAATAAACTGAAACCTGCGCCGCGCGAACCTGACGGCGTTTTCCAGGTCAAAGTTGAGCAATATTTGCGTAATACCGACGAAAGGCAACGACAACCAAATAAGGGCAGTTGCCATTTTCCGATGTAAAATTTCGTCACCGGGTGGCATGGTGGTGTAGTGGTTAGCGCTGTCGCCTCACAGCAAGAAGGTCCGGGTTCGAGCCCCGTGGCCGGCGAGGGCCTTTCTGTGCAGAGTTTGCGTGTTCTCCCCGTGTCCGCGTGGGTTTCCTCCGGGTGCTCCGGTTTCCTCCACAGTCCAAAGACATGCAGGTTAGGCTAACTGGTGACTCTAAATTGACCGTAGGTGTGAATGTGAATGGTTGTCTGTGTCTGTCAGCCCTGTGATGACCTGGCGACTTGTCCAGGGTGTACCCCGCCTTTCGCCCGTAGTCAGCTGGGATAGGCTCCAGCTTGCCTGCGACCCTGTAGAACAGGATAAAGCAGCTAGAAATAATGAGATGAGATGAGATTTCGTCACTTTTAATACCCGCCGGGAGGACCCGACAACTACCTCGGCAGTGTTCGGCAGTTTCCGCCACGCATCTCCCAGAATTCAATGCGGCACAACAAACATGGCTCCCAAGAAGAGTATTGTTTCTTCGGGGCAAGAGTCCGACAAAAACGGCAAGAACGATCCACACATTTTTTAATCGACCTCGTATTTTTTGAACGTGAATCGATATCGGATCATGGATCGATCTTTTGAACCCAGCCCTGCTGCTGTCTTGCCTGTGGTGCAGACGAGCACAAAGTAAAACAGTTGCCCTGTAAGACAAAGCTCATAGGTTCAGTTCTGTAGCTCTCAGTTCTGCTATAATTAGTTTGTACCCAGTTCTTTGTTGTTAGTTTCGAGCAGTGAAGCCCCTGCAGTAGTTCTCAGTTCAGTTCATGACCTTGCACTTTAGAAACCGGCAAACACGATGAACCCAAAGGTCTTTCCATTTGCCAGTTGAGTTTTATTCCTTAATGGCATCAATTCTTTGCATCATCGTAAGATGTAACAGAGTGTAGAATTGAAATCTTGCTTTCAATTTAAAACTACAGGTTGCAGATGCAAACACTGTGAATGAAGTACATTTTGGGTAACAATCTATTGTTCAAGCTAGAAACTTAATCTTGACAAAATGTAACATGACGTGTAACATGAAAATGAATGTTTTGTTTCTTGAACAGTTGTGTTCTATTTTTTTTATTGTGGTGATCCCTTTATTAGTATGTTGTGTGGAAGGATAATGTGTGGGTGTGATAACTAGTACATTTATGAATTAGTTGGTATACTTCAAGTTGTAGTAGCCCGTAGTGTCAGGGCGAGGGGGATGAAAGACCTGTGGAGGTATCATGGAATGATAACTTCGCTGCAGAGAAGGATCTGTGAAGACAAATTAAAAATAGTGAGAGAATAAAGAATTACAGTAATGCTATGAGTTGTAAAGCTAGATATGATGTAAATATAGGCATTATTAGGTTGAGAAGGGTGTAGTATGGAGGCTTGTGTATTTGCAGAAAATATGTCCAAGTTGCAGAACAAAATTTTGACATTCTGCAATATTACAGAACACTAGAAAAAAGTATCTCGACCACTGATATATAATATACACACACACCATGGTTTTCCCCAAAGCGTTTTAGCGTATCGGGCCCGATACTCTTGCTCTGCCTGCCGATACGCTTAGTCGCTTTAGTTAAAATCCGATACGCTTAGATTTCTACCGATACGTTAAAATTTCCTACCCACAAGTAACTAGATACATAGGAGAGCAAATAACAGATCCATTAACATACTGATTGATATTTGTGTTAAACAAGCGGTCTCTTTTTCCAATGTTTGTGTTGATTCTGTCAAAGTAATATGTCTGCGTGGTATGATGTAAACAAACTGTAATCTGTTGGCTACGTCAAGATCACGTGTTCAAACCGTCCAATAAAAATATTGAAAGAAAACGTCAAACATCCTGGAAGTTTCCGATTCATTATAAGCGATCTCACTGGCTGCCGATGTTGTCCCCCTCCAGACGGACAAAGCCGACTGACTTTAATAAGCTAGGAGAAGACTCGCTGGACAATTTGATCCACATCAGCATGGATGACAGCGAGATGGACGATGAGAGGGCTGCCCAACATTGGGCCGAGCAAAAGCCAAGGAGAATTAATCTGCTTTAAAGGAGGAGAAAACTTCATTCATTAGTTTGGGTTTGCAGAAAGATTACGTGCTTATAAACACTCTCACGAAGTGAACTTGTCCAAATGTGTCAAATACAGCATAATTTCAAATAATCATCATAAGCATTTTTGGCAGTGTGATGTCACTGGGACGCATTTAACAAAAGGTGGCTCCGGATTATTCTTTGGTTAAAGGCTCACAGTGACATCACACTGCCAAATATGCTTATCATTCGAAATTATGCTACATTTGACACTTATAGACACATTCATGAAGAGAATGTTAATAAGCACATAATCTTTCTGCAAACTTGTATGAATGAAGTTTTCTTTTCCTTTAAATATGTTTTAATCTTAATCTAGTCCATTTAATAAAGTGCCAAAATTTAAACTTTATAATATGCAGTTGCCTTACTTTTCTTTTCAGTGTATCTTAATTATACATATATTATGGTAATTGCATCGGAAACATTCTAAATCATTACAATATAGTAATACAGCAACTTATTTTAAGGTGGCAGGTTTTAGGTTCAGATCCCTTTGTGATCAACAGGAGGTCATGATGATCGATTCTCTTCATTGGATTGCATAAGACGGAGCAAACCACTGTTCATATTTTCATGCACAGTTTTGTTACAACACTACTTGATCATAGATAATTAAGTGCAAGGTATCCCTGTAGATTTTCAAATCTATCGTATACCTCAGTAATCTATAACAAAACAGTTTAACTTGCATGTTGAACTTTAAGGTGAAATTTCAAATGTGTATACGTTAATACTATTTAGGTCAGAAATCACTGAAGCATTGTTAAAATCTATCCTATAATCATGCATCTAAAACCTCTCGGAGAACCTGAAAATGCACCTGAGAGCATCTATTTTCAAAAAATTTTCTGGGGGGGGCATGCCATCAGACCCCCCCTAATTTCGCTTCACGCCGTTGGTGCTCAGTTGTCTGTGTTTTATCATGCCAGAATTTAGGGCTTTAATTTTTTTCTGGGGAAAACACTGCACACATTTTTTAAAAATCTTTTGGTGCAAAATGGTGCATAGTGCAAGGATGACTTAGTAAATATAAATATACAGTGTGCACAGAATGACGGTATGAGTGTGCAGGTATTTCACAGTTGATGTTACTGATATTTGAGTCTGGTTTTAGCTGTTCATCACAGAGACAGCCTGAGGGGGGAAAAAAAACGTTCTTGTGTCTGGTTGTTTTTGCGTACAGTGATTTGTAGCGTCTCCCAGAGGGGAGAAGTTTAAACAATTTGTGACCAGGGTGTGATGGGTCTGCAGAGATGTTACCTGCCTGTTTCCTGACTCTGGACAGGCACAGGTCTTGGATGGAGGGCAGGCTGATACCAATAATTTTCTCTGCAGACCTTATTGTCTGTTGCAGTCTGTTCTTGTCCTGCTTGGTGACCGATCCAAACCAAGGCCATCTGTCTACAGCAGAAAAAAATAAAATAACAAAACGCCTCTGGCAGTGGCAGCTGGTGAGTGCCAATAGATTTCCCTGCCTAGTAGGGTTGGGCGGTATTACGGTAAGAAGGTATCCCGAGGTATCCAAAAGTACCAACGGTATCGGTCTCATTACCGTCATTTTAAAAAAATATATAATATCTAAATAAATATGGAGTACATGAGGTCATAATATAAAATAATAAATTGAAGATCATCCCGAATAACTGTGTGATCATATTTTCACTAATTCTATCAATTTCCTAAAGAAGTTCTCATCGCGTGCAGGGTTGTTTATGTCGTTACCATGGCAACCCTGCGTGACATTTGGAGTCTGACAGAAAGCTTCGCAAGAGACTGAGACCGCGGTTGAAAGATGGCAAGTCAAGATAACGAGTTAGTGGCAAAAAAAAAAAAATACAACATCGGCAGTGTGGCAGTATTTTGGTTTCAAACCAAACGGAAAGGAAGAGCCAGCAATAATGTAAATGACCGCGCAAAATCGAAAAAAATCTAATGTCCCCTAAGGCACACCATAGCCTGGGGTACTCCACTTCCACGAGATCTCTCCAATGAGTTGTGTTTTGATCAGGTTACATGAGTAACAACAAGGTAAAATAATATAACGTATGACATTTGGGATGTGGGTAATAAACGTTTGAAATGTCATCTACTGAAGAAACGGAAGAAAACATCGTAGCGTAAACTGTTCGGTTTCTGGTGGGAATTAGCAATGCGCTTGCTATCTTTGTTGGGTGTGTTAAACCGTATGGATTTAAGTGGAATAATTGTAAGGAGTTGTGATCAAGACAACGTTTTAAGCAAGGTAAGGCCATTTGATTATTAATTTCCCCGCCATGGCATGACGTGGGCCCATATGATTTTGCCTTGTGCAGCTATCACGCATTTGAATTAGGTTCGCCTCATTTGCGCTGAAGAATATGGTTTATCGCGCAGTCTAAACGGACTTGGGTGTTGGTTGATTCTTTTTCTTTTTTTATTTCCCATGCTTGAAAGGGTATGATCCTGCTCATCGTGTACTTTTTTTTGATGGAGTAGGTGAAATAGTGCTGCAAATGGCGTTTCAACGCAGACATGTGTAAACGACAGTTGAATGCTATTTTCAAGATGAAGGAAGAGTTGCGTGATGCTTTGAAATATCTCTTAATCCATTCATCAATGCACAAAATTCGCTTTGCTGCTTAATCCATACCACAATGCACATAATTCGCTATGCTGCTTTTAAATAGTACATTTGAGGCATAGGCGCAGGTCTGGACAAGGTCCGCCGGTATAGGCGCACGTTACACAGTAGGCCGAAACAAAATATTTTTTTCTCGGTAATACCGTATACCCCGGGAAAACACAGACAGTTTAAAGGTATCAAAATTTGGATACCGCCCAACCCTACTGCCTAGTCCAGTATAAGCATTCAAATGAACAGTCAGAAAATGACAACAATTCCACAATAATTTAATTTCCTTCTCGAAATCAGCAGTTTCACAGATAAAGTAAATTTAACAATTTACAGCTATATTGGGCTCCATTTATGCTTTGGAAAGGAACGGTATCAAATACAATACTCAAGTTCTTGAGAGAAGTTTACAGCAAGGGTATGATTTCAGCTGAATATATAGAGGGTTCCCACATGACGTCACCGCGCTGCGAGATTTCGGTAGTCGCCATATTGGAAGACCAAGTACACATTTATGCAAGTACATACATACATAAAACAAACTACACCTGAAATGTAGCCAGGGCCGGTTCTGCCCTAATCTGGACCCGGGTGCAACATCGCGCAAACCCCCCCCCCCCCAAAAAAAAAAAACAAAAACAAAAAAACACACCAGTCTAAATCAGGACAACCAGTGTTCGAGCTACGGGGGTACTCGGGGGATCTGAGATCCCCTGAAACAGACATGAGATCCCTTGAAAACATGATTTGGGAAATGTTGGGGGGGTCTCTAAAATATTGGCAAAATGATGTTTATTGGCATAGCAATCGTGTGTAACGGGAAGCATTTGCATTTCCGAAGTGTTGATGTAAACACAAAGATAAAATAAACCGATATGACAACGACTGCTGCTGCCAGGTTGGTTGTTAAGTAGCCTGACTTTTTTTTTTTTTTTTTGTTCTTGCGTGTGGTATCATTGTTGACACGAGGTTGTTTTTTGAACATGCCAATGCGGACATGATTTCCCCTGATGAGTTATGACTTCAGACGCGATGCGTGTGTGGAGGTGTGGAGTCCGCGTGATATGTGCGTACGATAGGCTTCTCGTGTTTGGACATCCGCGCTCCGAGACAAGCGCAAGCACCCCCCAGGGAAAAAAAGGGACCCCCCGAAAATATCGGCATAGTTCGAACACTGAGGACAACCATCACATAACTATAAACATTTTAGATCAACTATTTTAACTAAATGGGCTATAATAAATAAGCCTGCAGGCAGCCATGGCGGGCTGCCTCAGAAAAGTAACCATTCAATGACACAACTGAAAGCCTGCAGCCACGGCGGGCTGCCTCAGAAAAGTAACCATTTGTCCTACCTTAACTTGTTTTGCTTTTTCTGCCTCCTTTTTTGTATTTTCGACCCTGCGTTTATTTTCTTTCCTTTTCTGAAAACCCGATTTGTGTCCAGACATTTTGTTCTGCTACCAACGAACTAACTCGTCAGGTCTCGTCTCTCGAGTCCGCGATGAAGGGCAACAATTGATACATTTTTACAAACAGCCAATAAACAGCCAATAGGGAGGTTGCAACGTTCAGGCTCTCCTTTGCTCACAGACACTCAGTAATGCACTTATTCTCTGTCTCCTGGCAGAAAGCTCCTTGGTTTGCTTGTGTCTCAATCACAGCTGGTATTCTGTAGAAAGACTTCTTTTCACCTTTCCCATCAGCTTTGTTGGAACACCCTAACATAGCACAAAAGTTTACCATTGTAGGTTTATGATGAATCAAGTGCCTCGTGGGTTTAAATTCCGCACGCTGCCGTTATTTCCCCCTAATCATGAGTTTGTTGGTCTTCCAATATGGCGCAGGGTTTGTTTACTTCCGGTTTCCGGTGACGTCAGTGGGAAGGGTCTATACAAATCAACTGTGTGTATGTATGAATGAATGAGTGAGAGAGAGAGAGAGAGGTGGGGGGAAGGTTTCTAATGGCCCTTTTCCACTACCCTTTTTCAGCTCACTTCAGCTCGCTTCAGCTCACTTCAGCCCGACACGGCTCGCGTTTCGACTACCAAAAACCAGCACGACTCAGCTCGTTTCAGCCCTGCTTAGCCCCTAAAACTCGCACCGTTTTGGAGTGGGGCTGAAGTGAGCCAAACCGTGCCGACTGAGGTTGGGGGCGTGAGCAGACACTCCCCTGTGCACTGATTGGTGAGGAGGAGTGTCCTCACATGCCCACACACGCCCCGCGAGCGCGCTGGGATCTGTAAACACCGCAAACCCGGAAGAAGAATAATTATGAATTACGAGAATTTCTGAAGCCTTATGCGCCTCGCCTCATCTATACGCTCTTGCCAGTATCTATCCGCGTTGTCGGTGACAACAAGCCACAGCACCAAGACCAGCAACACTAACGACTCCATGTCCTCCATGTTTATTGTTTACTATCCGGGTCGTGAGACTACCGCTTAAAAGATCACTGAATCAGTGACATACAGAGCATCGTGGACGAGTTCGCGGAGCGCAAGGCTCGTCGTATGCCCTTCAAATAATGCGCGCAGTAGGCTATTGATGTTTTATTATGAGCCATGTACAGTATGTCGCCTAATGTTTTTTTTGTTTCTGAGTTACATGTTCGTCTGAAGGACTTAATGTACAAACTAACATAGTTGCACCCCGTAGTGTTGAAATTGGTAAACACAGTGCATTCAGTGAGGTTTGCACCGCCCTCCTTTTATTTCTGACTCTTCCTGTCAGCGTTGCAACCTCTGAGCGCTCATTCGTATGCCCTTCAAATAATGTGCGCAGTATAGGCTATTGATGTTTTATTATGAGCCATGTACAGTATCCTAATGTTTTTTGTTTCTGAGTTACATGTTCGTTTGAAGGACTTGATGTACTAAATAACATAGTTGCACCCGGTAGTGTTGAAATTGGTAAACACCGCAGTTGCGGACATTTTGTAGCCTAAAATGATGTTATGATAAGCTTTAATAAAGGGCCCGGTCATTTGCCCCGCCCCCGGCCCGGCTCTGACTTGTTCCGCCACTGTCACTGATGTCACTGTTTGCGCTGCTTAACGGCATCACATGACGTCCACCCACTTTCGCTAACTCCACCCAATGTGTCCACCCACTTCCAGCCAGCATGGTTCAGCGCGGTTGTAGTCGAAATGCAACTCCAACAGCCCCGCTCAGCTCGACTCGGCACGGCACGGCTCAGCCGCGTTTGTAGTGGAAAAGCGGCATAAGGTGAGTGTGGGACTGAGTGATTGTATGAAAAGAAAGCGAGAGAGAGGTGGTGTGTGTGTGTCTGATTCTAAGGTGAGCGTAAGATTTCTGTGTGAGAGAGTGACTATGAAATGAGGTGTGTGTGTTCTGAGCTAGGTGTATTTCTGTGAAACGAGAGAGAGGGGGAGAGTGAAACAGTGTTGACACTCTTGTTGTGAATACAAACTATGACAAAGATGTGTGATTATTATCCAGTATGAACCAAAAGTCTAGTTTTGAACATCACCTCTCACCAAGGCCATTACTAAAAAATGTTCTGTTTCCGGTCCACCGGCCGGGTGAGTGCCGTTTGTGCGGTTGAAAATTTTTTTTTTAACGCTGGTTTTTCGACATTTTTTTTTTTGGGTTTGTAAATCTAAAATCGAACTTGACATTTACGCATTCCGCGCAGAATATAGAATCGAATCAGCTCTGCGCATGCGCCGTGCGGCACAAAAAAATGGCAGCCACCATGAAGGAAGGAGATCCGGAGTTTTCAAACATTTGCTTAGGTGTGAAATCGCAAAATGGTATTCTAGCGAACAACAAAATCATGGATTAAAGTTTTCCGTCGTGTGACGGATTTCCGTCAACTGACCTCTCCCAAGGCCAAATGTGAGGTCGGTGCTGATCCGAGGAGAATTAAAATGACGGGTGGTTGGGTAGAGATTGGGTTATAACACACAGCAAATTCCTCAGTGTTGAATTAACACTTTCAGAGTTAATTTGTGTCCAGTTGGACCTATATAAACACAGTAGGGTGTTAAATCAACACTCTGGGTGTTAATTCAACACTGGGGATTTTGCTGTGCACTGATGTGTTGCAACACCAACTATCAGCAGGGTTTATTTAACTTTTTTGTTTTTGAGCCATGCTTTGTGTCGTTCATTTCCTATGTTTGATCATGTTTAAACGTTCGCTGTCTATGGTGCGGCATTAAAAAAAACATGCGCTGTCAAAATTGGCAAAATACATTCCCATGTGCTTGGCGTGCTTGTGTCTGACCATTTCTGTTTTGTATTAAATTAAATCTTGCCAAAATGACTTCGTTCAAACCTGGACATCTAGAAATAGAGCATGTTAAAAAAAAAAAACGAAAAAATAAACCCCCGGAAAGCCCGCTCCTCTGCTTCAGCCAGACTTGAAGACCCGACGGTGCAAATAAGGTGTTCGCTTTGTTGTGGAGACACAGTAAGGCACACAGCAATTCACTTTAGGCACGGTTAAAACCGCTTAGACAGAACAATGCAGTGTTTAACAAAGGTGAAAGTAAACAATACGGCGGAGGTAAAAGTGCCCACTGCAAAAGTTTTGACAGTCATCAAAAGTTTGATGGCAAGACAATTTTGTATCTTCTCAAGCATGATCTGTGACGAAGGTCAGGCTACATCACGGGTTAATAAAATAAAAGATGCAGAAGAGTCCGATCGCAAATCCAGTTAAAAACCAGTCCAGTGTTTCATGATATTTGATTGCTGCATCTCATTTAATCGTGCAAAACTTCACTGAAAGGTTAAGCATGTGAAATAGGAATGTAATGTAAAGTGACCGAATATCAAGAACATGCAAAAGAACCACATTAAAATGACATATTATTGATGTCCCTAATCCTCCTAGCGTTGAAGGATGAAATGTGAAAATGAGCACATAGAGAGTATTTTTAGTTTGTATCAAATGTTTAACATCCTTAAAAGCTCTGAAGCACATCACTGGTTTTGTAGCAATAAAGATGCCTTCTGATGAGGACTGGAGATATTTCTATTAGTTTTAAAGCAGTTTCACTCTGCATTTGACGCACGATGTCCTAAAACTCTGGTTCTATATAACAGTGACACTGTACTTTCTTAAATGGTTTATGAGCCTGACTTTCTCCAATACTCAGGTATTTTATGAAAAAAGAAACCAGTTGAATGATGTAACCTCCAGCCACCTTAAACTAGCAATGATATACAACCCCGATTCCAAAAAAGTTGGGACAAAGTACAAACTGTAAATAAAAATGGAATGCAATGATGTGGAAGTTTCAAAATTCCGTATTTTATTCAGAACAGAACATAGATGACATATCAAATGTTTAAACTGAGAAAATGTATCATTTAAAGAGAAAAATTAGGTGATTTTAAATTTCATGACAACACATCTCAAAAAAGTTGGGACAAGGCCATGTTTACCACTGCGAGACATCCCCTTTTCTCTTTACAACAGTCTGTAAACGTCTGGGGACTGAGGAGACAAGTTGCTCAAGTTTAGGGATAGGAATGTTAACCCATTCTTGTCTAATGTAGGATTCTAGTTGCTCAACTGTCTTAGGTCTTTTTTGTCGTATCTTCCGTTTTATGATGCGCCAAATGTTTTCTATGGGTGAAAGATCTGGACTGCAGGCTGGCCAGTTCAGTACCCGGACCCTTCTTCTACGCAGCCATGACGCTGTAATTGATGCAGTATGTGGTTTAGCATTGTCATGTTGGAAAATGCAAGGTCTTCCCTGAAAGAGACGTCATCTGGATGGGAGCATATGTTGCTCTAGAACCTGGATATACCTTTCAGCATTGATGGTGTCTTTTCAGATGTGTAAGCTGCCCATGCCACACGCACTAATGCAACCCCATACCATCAGAGATGCAGGCTTCTGAACTGAGCGCTGATAACAACTTGGGTCGTCCTTCTCCTCTTTAGTCCGAATGACACGGCGTCCCTGATTTCCATAAAGAACTTCAAATTTTGATTTGTCTGACCACAGAACAGTTTTCCACTTTGCCACAGTCCATTTTAAATGAGCCTTGGCCCAGAGAAGACGTCTGCGCTTCTGGATCGTGTTTAGATACGGCTTCTTCTTTGAACTATAGAGTTTTAGCTGGCAACGGCGGATGGCACGGTGAATTGTGTTCACAGATAATGTTCTCTGGAAATATTCCTGAGCCCATTTTGTGATTTCCAATACAGAAGCATGCCTGTATGTGATGCAGTGCCGTCTAAGGGCCCGAAGATCACGGGCACCCAGTATGGTTTTCCGGCCTTGACCCTTACGCACAGAGATTCTTCCAGATTCTCTGAATCTTTTGATGATATTATGCACTGTAGATGATGATATGTTCAAACTCTTTGCAATTTTACACTGTCGAACTCCTTTCTGATATTGCTCCACTATTTGTCGGCGCAGAATTAGGGGGATTGGTGATCCTCTTCCCATCTTTACTTCTGAGAGCCGCTGCCACTCCAAGATGCTCTTTTTATACCCAGTCATGTTAATGATCTATTGCCAGTTGACCTAATGAGTTGCAATTTGGTCCTCCAGCTGTTCCTTTTTTGTACCTTTAACTTTTCCAGCCTCTTATTGCCTCTTATCGTCCCAACTTTTTTGAGATGTGTTGCTGTCATGAAATTTCAAATGAGCCAATATTTGGCATGAAATTTCAAAATGTCTCACTTTCGACATTTGATATGTTGGCTATGTTCTATTGTGAATACAATATCAGTTTTTGAGATTTTGTAAATTATTGCATTCCATTTTTATTTACAATTTGTACTTTGTCCCAACTTTTTTGGAATCAGGGTTGTAAAAATTATATATATAAAATTTAGGGCTGTCGAGGTTAATACAATAACGCATTAACGCAAATTCCTTTTGACGTGTGATTAATGCATGCACGTTCTGTGCCCCCTCCCCCCATAGTTTGGGAAATCAGGAAGTGACCTGGTGCGAGCGAGCGATGTAACAAGTAGCTGGTCGGCGTAAGTTGTGAAAAAGTGCATTTATATACAGAGTCAACTTGTATTGTTGTGTTCTGATTGTTTATATAAAATGTGTGTATTTTTTGTATGCTTTTGATGGTCCAGAGGGGAGAAAAGAAAAAGAAGCCGTGTTAAGGTCCAGGTGTGTGTGTGTGTGTGTAAGCAAGCACACAGGCTGCACACTGGAGTGAAAGAGAGTTTTTGTTTTATTCTGAGAAATTTGAGAGTTATGTAAAAGTGTTTATAAATGCAGTTTTTGCTCATGAATGTATTGTACATTTACCAGTGAGTTACTGCGTTTTACTGGAAAACATCTTTGAGCTGTGTGGCTTAACAAATGCATTTATTTGGGTTTTGTGTTTTTATTTTCTTTATTTGAAGATAGCCGTTACTGTTGTCCAGAGTCCATGTCACAGAGTTTGTTTAGTTTATTTTATCACATAGTTTGAGGCTGGAAGTTAAAGTGCATATCACAGGTAAATTCAGGAGCAAGATCAATGTAATTCTCCTATTTTATATGAAACTTTGGTCAAATATCTGTCACATTCTGCATTCTGTGAATTTTTTTTACCTTGTGCAATACCAGAAAAATTCAGTTGAAATCGAGCCATTTGAGGCGAATTGGTCCACCTCTGAAAAACTTGGCATTTGAATTTCCCGGGAAACATTGATTTTCATGACGTCGCGTGCAGGACGCCTCCCTCTGAATCCTACGTCAGCGCTGGTTTGTTTATGAGAAAACGACCTGGTGGTTTTCTGCAAATTTCTTCAACGTTATCGCGTAATTATTAAAATGGTTAACAGATGTATCGTAGGAGGGTGTAGCAACACCAATCATGGTGGGATTAGCACTCATCGTTTTCCAAAAGACCGGACAATGAGAGAGAAATGGGAGCGCTTGGTCTACACAGGCTGTGCACTGAAACCCTGCAAAGCTCGCGCAGCCTGCTGGCGCTTCCGCAGATGACGTCATGATTCTGGCTCCAGACTCCCTTGGGATTTTTCCAGACACGTTTTATTTAATTTTTTTCTGCTGTAGACAGATGGCCTTGTGCAAAATTACCCTTCTGGATGAGTGTGTAAAGGGACATACTTTCATATAAAAAAAAAAAAAAACACGAAATTGCTCCAGAATATGCCCTTTAAGTCCAGAACTCGAAGAAAATACTACTGTATATTGTTTTGTTCACGCTGAATTGTGTTAAACCCTCAAAATTATAACGTTAACACTGCTTTCATTTATTTTTTTTAAATGCAGTTGTGGGAATAAAATATCCACAAAAATAATTTTTGCTGTGTCCAGCCTTATCCTTCCTGTCTTGGCCACATACGTTTGCATAAAGCAAGCGTATTTGTCCACTCCCACTCCCCAAACACTTGAAAAATATCCATTTAAGGTACATTTTAGAATAGATTCAAAAAAGTATGATTAATTTGTGATTAATCGCAAGTTAACTATGGACTATAATGTGATTTAATCGCGATTTAAATGTTTTAATTGATTAACAGCTTGAATATAATTGCACTGCTCAGCCGGAGTTTATGCGAATACCTTGAAATATAGGTGGAAAATATTGCGGATCGGTTTTCACTCATTTTTAGGGGTGTTCACACGGCAGCTTTTACTCTGGTGTAGCACCGGGGCTGCCCCGGTAGAGCGTTCACACGGTACAAAGTTATACCGGTGTAGCCCCTGAAAGCTGCTTAAACCGGTGCAAATCTAACCCTGCTCGGGAGGTGGTTTAAGAAATTTACTCCGGAGTAAATGCTAGTTTGCGGGGCAGCACCGATATAAAATGGGACGTCTGAACGCTACAGGGGTAGACTCGCTACGCGTGAGGAGAGTTGATTACATATGGGCATTGCATAATTTGCATCCTGGTATTTTGCGCTTCCAAAATGGCGAATATCAACAAGAACAGAACCGCGTGTCTTCCAGTGTTGCCAGATTGGGCGGTTTTAAGTGCATTTTGGCAGATTTGAACATATTTTGGGCTGGAAAACGTCAGCAGTATCTGGCAACACTGGTGTCTTCATCCACGTTGTTTTCCCGGCGCTTGGTGATTCCATGACAACTGGGAAAAGGAAGTACATTTTCACGCATGCGCGTATTTCATTTCCGCATTATTACTATCGTATAGCACGGTCGCAAAAACTGCCGTGCGAACGCAAGTGGGGCTGCACCGGTGCTAATACGCTTCTCTCTAGTAAGCAGGTTTGTGACGTGTGAACGCTCCACAAAATTTACACCGGTGTAAGATATATCGCGACAAAATGCATCGCTGCAAATATGTGCCGTGTGAACACCCCTTTTAACTAATCCATGGTCTTGGATGCAAAAGCATTTTCACTGCTTTGTTTGTCTCCCAATTATGTGACCTCTGTTTTAGAGAGTGTAAAAGACCTGATTCGCTACCTGAGGCATGAGGATGAGACAAGGGACATCAGGCAGCAGCTGGGAGCCGGTCAGATCCTCCAGAATGACCTGTTACCCATCATAACTCAGCATGGACAGGACAAACCTCTGTTTGATGCCTGCATCAGGTATATTTGCCAAACCTGACATTAGGGGATGGTGATGTAGGGAAATGATCAGAATATGAAACACCCCCCCCCCCCCCCTTTTTTTTTCCCTCTTTTTTTTTTTTTTTTAAATGACCACTTCAATTGCACTCATACTCACTCTCTTCATGTGCTAAAACTGTTTGTTTGTCATGGTGGAGTGCCCCTCTCTCTCTCTCTCTCTCTCTCTCTCTCTCTCTCTCTGTACGTGTGCACGCTCTTTATCTCTCCATTTAAAACTATTGTGTGCTAATTTTTTTGTAACAGATTAAAGGTCCCATGGCATGGTGGTTTGTTGATGCTTTAAACGGGCTCGTGGAGGTTTCCGGATGTTATATCCGCAGCCTTTCTCGAAATGAACCCTCGGCACGTAAATATAGCCTCCTGGGAGAAAGCCCCATTTCAGCGCTTTTCCCAGTGCGTCGTTTTGCTAATGAGAAGCAGGAGGCGGGGAAGGGTAGAGGGTGGGGGCGGGCCATGGGGGGAGGGGCTTGACCAAGCTGCGCGCACACATACTCGCTGCTATCAGCGCCTGTAGCCACGCTGCTAAGACAAAACCCCGTTCTCCCTCGGACTCCTTTCGTAAACTCAACGTGACACAGAGAACAGAGTGAGAGTGTTCGGAGTGGTAGTTTATGAACGTATAATACCCTAGGCTTGAACACGCACTCCATAACCAAAGAGGATAGAAGCAGCAACTACAGCAACATATCGCTTATCCAACAGAAGACATGCATTGCGGAGCAATAGTCAAACATAAGCTCATAAGTTACAGTCAATTTCCAGACTAAACTCAGTTTAACAGAGCATGCTGCATGCTCTTTAGTTTTGTAGCGCAGATTACCTGGCTAACTGCAGGAAGCGGTTAGCTGCACAGCTAATGTAGCCATTGCTAGGCTAACGCACCGATTTTAAAACACGGCAAAACGACCAGTTATACACTTACTTGTTCGGTGTTTGTGGCTGATGCGGCAGGGATGCTTGGTACGGACCCAGGCTTCAGTGACAGTTGATGTGCAAAACCTGCCCTGTACTGTCCCAAGTTGTGGAAACATTCCTCAGGAAAATGCTTCCGACAAACATACACTGTCTTAGGTAGACTCCACGGCGTATTATTGAAGTAAATAAAATTAAGCCACTGCGTCTTCAGGGGCTCTCCCGTCGGCAGTAAAAACAGACTCTTTTCTGTGTTGTCACATCCATGTACAGCGCAATTTCCATGTTTCGCTCGCTTAGGTGATGCCATGTTGTTGTGTCCTCTATGGTCTCCTCACTACAACTGGGCGGGGCAATCCATACAGTGGGTGGGAATCCAGAGGGGGGCGTGAGGATCATCTCCCTTGCTGACGTAGTAAAGGGAAGAGCTTATCAACGCGCCGTTTTGACGCGCCATTCTCAAATGTTGGGCATAGTTTGGTTTACACATTATGAAATTTCTAGCCACTGGGGTGACTTAAGAAGGTCAGAGGAACTCATTTTAACGTTAAAAAACCTCAAAGTGAAAATTTCATGCCATGGGACCTTTAATAAGTAAAATGTCATTTTAATGGGAACACACGTGGGAAATACTGTATGTGTCATGTTTTTATTCTCCACTTCTGTGTGTTAAACTAAAGACCGATTAAGAGTGCTTGATGTGTCTGAATGGCATTCAGTTTAAAATATGGAATTAAATTAGCCTGCTGAGAAAATTTTAAATGAAAACCTGCTTACATTTGTTTGCAGGCTCATGGTGAACTTGACCCAGCCTGCCCTTCTCTGCTTTGGAAAAATCCCAGATGATGCCACTTACCGACACCATTTCCTCCAGTTGGTGACTTATTTACAAGGATATAAGGAGGTCGGTCTAATTTCAATAAAGAGCTTTAACTTGGGTGGTCGTTATGATATCAGTGGATATGAATATTTATTAATCCGTTCTGCTTCTAGGCGTTCGCCAGTGAGAAAGTGTTTACAGTCCTGAGTGAGACGCTGTACAACCTGCTGCAGTTGGTGAGTGTTGGTGAATGGAACCCAGTATGTCCACTCAGGTTGGCGAAGGCATCGGAAATTTTTAGTCAACCAAAAAGAATTTATATAGAATGAATGCAAAAATTTGGTGGTGAAAAGAAAAAAGTAGGCTCGTTTCTGGTTTTGAATGTACAAGAGAAAAACAGCGATGGTGACGCATCTTGCTTGATCTCATTTCTTTTCCTTTGTTGTTTCTTGACCAGGATTGGGAACAGAGGCAGGAAGAGGATAACTTATTGATTGAGAGGATTTTGCTCCTTGTCAGGAATGTGCTGCATGTCCCTGCTGACCCCACTGAGGAAAAGGTTAATGTGCTTCAGTTTGTTCTTGGAAGCTGTGTGTGTTTATTAGGCTGTATATATGCTATACTGTGAGTTGGCCTAGTGCAGGGGTGGCCAACCAGTCGGAGCCCAAAAGCCACAATTCTTACTGTGTTACGGCAAAGAGCCACATCGGCACATGAACATGGGCACACGAATATTTTTTTTTTAAAGATTTTTTTTTGGGGGGCTTTTTTCACCTTTATTGGATAGGACAGTGTAGAGACAGGAAATGAGCGGGGGAGAGAGAGAGATAGGGAGGGATCGGGAAATGACCTCGGGTCGGAATCGAACCCGGGTCCCCGGATTTATGGTATGGCGCCTTATCCACCTGAGCCACGACGCCCCCATGGGCACACAAATATTACCCTTCCTTCTGCGCGCGCGGACACACACACACACAGCCACGTTGATGTCACACTCCAACTTAACCAATGCCCCACACCAACATGATAATGATACATTTACTGCAGTACCAAGACCACAGGCCAGTCATTTTCAACAGTGGCGACTGGTGAAGAAATTTGTAGGTGGGGCACAAAGGCAGACATTGTTTACATGTGGGAATTCCCCCCATTGGGGGGGTTCCGGGGGGCCTCCCCCGAAAAATTTTGGATTTCTTAGATGCAATTTCCTGTATTCTAGTGCATTTTGGAGTTACCTGTTTAACATCGAACATGCAAAAGCCATTTTGATTCAGCTTGAATTCTCAATTGCATGACCTGCACAAGACCTGCATTCAAATAAATAAGTATTCAAATAAATACAGTCAGTCGGAAAATGGAAATTACAAAGTGCTAATTTAATTTCCTCAAACAGTACAAGCTCCATAGGCACTGGGAACAGTGATCAGTGCAAGTGCAAATATAGATAAAATATAATACAATGCTCAAATTTTTGAAAGAACAACACACACGCACACACAAATTGATAACTGGAAAACAAATGAACAAATACATAATGTATATACACTACATGCCAAAAGTTTGGACACACCTTCTCATTCAATGTGTTCTGTGTTCTCATGACTATTTACACTTACAGTATACTCTACTCTCACTCAAGGCATCAAAACTGAATGAGCACTCACCCACTACTCAGGCTTGCGCGCCCAAACGCACCTGCGCATTTGTCATGATGTGAAAATACCGTAATGAAACCAAGCGAAGCACCTTTAATAAAATAACCGTAATTAACTGCAGTGAAGCGAAAACGCACATAAAACCACAAACGAACACCAACTTGGACGTGAAGGTGAGAGCCGCATGACACCAGGCAAAGAGCCGCATGCGGCTCGCGAGCCGCGGGTTGGCCACCTATGGCCTAGTGGTTAGCGTGTCCGCCTCTCGATCAGGAGATTGTGAGTTCTATACGTGGTCGGGTCATACCAAAGACCATCATAAAAATGGTACCTACTGCCGTCTGGCAAGGCACGCTGCAATACAGATGCGAGTGGGGAGTCAAACTCTCGCAGTTACCAGAGGACCAGCCCCCCACTGTAACCCTAGCTATGTAATAGGCGAGAGGCCGAGGGCTATAGAAACGGAGATCGGTGCCGCCCTATGCGCCACATGGCGTGGGAAGGGACTTTGATATATGCTACAGTGGCATGCAAAAGTTTGGGCACCCTTACTGAAAATGTCTGTTACTGTGAATAGTTAAGTGAGCAGAAGATGAACTGATCACCAAAAGGCATAAAGGTAAAGATGACGCATTTCTTTTCAGCGTTTTCTGCAAGATTTGTGTATTGTTTTTGTTTTGTACAATTAGAGAATGAAAAAAGAAAAGGAAAGCCATGCGAAAGTTTGGGCACCCCAATACATTTGAGTTCCCAGGTAACTTTTACCAAGATTCCAGACCTTAATTAGCTTATTGAGCTGTGGCTTGTTCAAATTCTTCGTTAGGAAAGGTCAGATGATGCGGATTTCAAAGCTGTATAAATTCTCTGACTCCTCAAACTTGTCCCTAAAATCAGCAGCCATGGGCTCCTCTAAGCAACTCCCTTGCATTCTGAATAATAAAATAATTGATGCTCACAAAGTAGGAGAAGGCTACAAGAACGTAGCAAAGTGTTTTCAGGTAGCCGTTTCCTCAGATTGTAATGTTATTAAGAAATGGCAGTTAACAGAAACAGTGGAGATCAAGGTGAGGTCTGGAAGATGAAGAAAACTTTCTGAAAGAACTGCTCGTTGGATTGCTAGAAAGGCAAATAAAAACCCCTGTTTGACTGCAAAAGACCTTCAGAAAGATTTAGCAGACCCTGGAGTGGTGGTGCACTGTTCTACTGTGCAGTGACGCCTGAACAAATATGACCTTCATGAGAGAGTCATCATAAGAAAACCTTTCCTGTGTCCTAGCCACAAAATTCAGCGTCTGAAGTTTGCTAATGAACATCTAAATAAGCCTGATGCATTTTGGAAACAAGTCCTGTGGACTGACGAAATCAAAATAGAACTTTTTGGCCACAATGTGCAAAGGTATGTTTGGAGAAAAAAGGGTGCCAAATTCCAGGAAAAGAACACCTCTCCAACTCTGAAGCATGGGTGTAGATCGATCATGCTTTGGGGTTGTGTTGCAGCCAGTGGCACAGGGCACATTTCACTGGTCGAGGGAAGCATGGATTCGAATAAATACCAGCAAACTCTGGAAGCAAACATCACACCATCTGTAAAAAAGTTGAAATTAAAAAGAGGATGGGTCCTACAATAAGACAATGATCCAAAACATACCTCAAAATCTACAATGGAATACCTCAAGAGGCACAAGCTGAAGGTTTCGCCCTGGCCCTCACAGTCCCCTGACCTTAACATCATTGAAAATCTGTGGATAGATCTCAAAAGAGCAGTGCATGCAAGACAGCCCAAGAAACTTGTAGAACTGGAAGCCTTTTGCAAGGATGAATGTGTGAAAATCCCCCAGGTAAGAACTGAAAGATCATTAGCCGGCTACGAAAAGCGTTTACAAGCTGTGATACTTGCCAAAGGGGGTATTACTAGGTACTAACCATGCAGGGTGCCCAAACTTTTGCTTCGGGCCCTTTTCCTTTTTTGTCATTTTGAAAATGTAAAAGATGAAAATAAATTGGTTTTGCTTAAAATATAAAGGGAATGAGTCATCTTTAACTTTATGCCTTTTGGAGATCATTTCATCTTCAACTTGCTTAACTGTTCACAGTAACAGCACTTTTGACCAGGGGTGCCCAAACATTTGCATACCACTGTATATGGCCAAAAATCTACAGACACCTAGGGTTAGGAAAAACTGTTGCGACACAGATTTGAGGCTGAGATATGGTCTTTCGGTGGCGAAGAAAAGGAGCCGTGGATGCCACGCCTACGGTCCTGGCAGCAGTCAACTAACATGACTGGGAGACCTTGGCTGTTGTTTGCATTAGCGCAAATCATCCGCCCAACGTCAATTTCATGTGCAGTCATTGGTCAACGAGAACTCATCCGTAATGCACCTGAAATCCAACACGCTGCTCCTCATGGTTTTGCCAGTATCCCTGGCAGGGGGGTTAAGGGAGTACTACCACCTTCCCACAGTGGACTCCCAGGTTAGCGGAGGGAAGGAGGCGCCTTACTGCTCCTAATGTGGACCACCCAAATTGGGGTGTCCACCCGCTACCCTCCAATCCTCACTTGACGATGCCTTTACAAGAATGTTCAGAACAGCTTTAAGTATCTCCTGGAAAGACCATCTAACAAATAAAGAACTATACAGATTTATTCCCCCCGTATCGGCAACCATCTGGAAGAGATTATTACAGTTTGCTGGCCGCTGCTGGCGCAACAAGGAAGAGCTGGCAAGCGATCTCCTTCTATGGCAGCCCAAATACGGTACCACCTCTGTGGATCGTCCTGCATGTACCTACAGTGCTCAGTGTAAATGAGTGCACCCCCTTTGGAAAGTAACATTTTAAGCAATATCTCAATGAACACAATTTCCAAAATGTTGACAAGACAAAGTTTAATATAACATCTGTTTAACTTATAACGGGAAAGTAAGGCAAATAATATAACTTGGATTACACATTTTTTCAGTTTTACTCAAATTAGGGTGGTGCAAAAATGAGTACATCCCACAACAAAAACTACTACATCGAGTACTCTGTATGGCCTCCATGATTTTTAATGACAGCGCCAAGTCTTCTAGGCATGGAACGAACAAGTTGGAGACATTTTGCAACATCAATCTTTTCACATTCTTCAACAATGACCTCTTTTAGTGGCTGGATGGAGAGTGATGCTCAACTTGTCTCTTCAGAATTCCCCAAAGAAAATAATTTCTTTACACCACGAAGGTGAAGGCTACAAGAAGATCAGCAAAGCTTTACTTATCAGTCAGAATACTGTAGCAAAAGTGGTACAAAAATTTCAGAAAGATGGAACTGCAACCATCTCACAGAGACGTCCAGGTCGTCCACGGAATTTAACACCTCGACAGGAGCGTCTTCTGATGAGAAGGGTTGAAGAAAATTGGCATGCAGGTTCACTGCGGTTATCTAAAGAAGTAGAAAGCCAAACTGGGGTGACTATTTCCCGTGACACAATACGGCATACGCTGCAGAGGAATGGCATGCATGGATGCCGTCCATGAAAGAAGCCTCTCCTAAAGCCCAGGCACAAAACAGCCCGCCTAGAGTTTGCCAGGGCCCATGCTGACAAAGATGAAGACTACTGGGACTCTATACTCTGGAGTGATGAGACCAAGATAAATGTTTTTGGAACTGACGGCTTCAAAACTGTATGGCGTTGCAAAGGTGAGGAATACAAAGAAAAATGCCTGGTGCCTACAGTGAAACATGGCGGTGGCAGTGTCCTTATGTGGGGCTGCATGAGTGCTGCTGGTGTCGGGGAGCTGCATTTCATTGATGGCATCATGAATTCACAGATGTATTGCTCTATACTGAAAGAGAAGATGCTTCCATCACTCCGTGCCCTTGGTCATGTGCACTTTTCCAACATGACTAAACACACATCTAAGGCCACTGTTGGATTTCTGAAGAAGAACAGGGTGAAAGTGATTCAGTGGCCAAGTATGTCTCCTGATCTGAACCCAACCAAACAGCTATGGGGAATTCTGAAGAGACAAGTTGAGCATCACTCTCTATACAGCATCCAGTCACTAAAAGAGGTCATTGTTGAAGAATGGAAAAAGATTGATGTTGCAAAATGTCGCCAACTTGTTCATTCCATGCCTAGAAGACTTGGTGCGGTCATTAAAAATCATGGAGGCCATACAAAGTACTAGATGTAGTAGTTTTTGTTGTGGGGTGTACTCATTTTTGCACCACCTTAATTTGAGTAAAACTGAAAAATGTGTAATCTAAGTTATATTATTAACCTTACTTTCACGTTATAAGTTAAACAGATGTTATATTAAACTTGTCAACTTTTTGGAAATTGTTTGTGTTCATTGAGATATTGTTTAAAGTGTTACTTTTTTTCAAAAGGGGTGTACTCGTTTACGCTGAGCACTGTACATCGGTCAACTGCAGGACAACACGGGCTGCCTAGTAGAAGAACTGCCTGCAGCAATGCAGGATAAAGTCGGTTGGAGAGGCAGGGCCGTGGGGGTCCGAGCTTGCTCGACACGATCATTGCGACACATTACAATTCCCCTTCTCTGTCAGCATGACAATATCCCTGTGCACAAAGCAAGCTCCATGAAGACATAGTTTGCTGAGGCTGGAGTGGATGACTTCCAGTGGCCTGCACAGAGCCCTGACCTTAACCCTACTGAAGGTTTTTATGATGGATTGGAACACCAACTTTTGTGCCAAGGCTTCTTGATGGACATCAGTTGCTCAGCCTCTTGTGTTCTTACAGGGATGTGATTTTTCCGCGAATTCGCGGAATTCCGCTTTTTTCACCTCAAAACTTGAAAAAAATGTTTCCGATTTTTCCCTCAAATCCCCATTCGTATCCTATTCGTTTCGACTTTGTTTGAAAGATGGCAGCCTCGGATTTGCATCTTTATGCCTCGATCACGGAGGCTGCCATCTTTCAACTCTTTGTTTGAAGCGAGTGCGTTCATTGGTTGTTACAGAGCGATGGGCCAATCACGTACCTCGTTTCATCTCATTGACGTAATTACGTCATTTACGCAATTACGTCATTGAGATGAAACGAGGTACGTGATTGGCCCATCGCTCTGTAACAACCAATGAACGCGCTTGTTAGCTGTACGTAAGCTCGCTTCAAACAAAGAGTTGAAAGATGGCAGCCTCCGTGATCGAGCGTAAAGATGCAAATCGAGTTAAAGAAATCGACAGAATAGTGAAAAACAAGTTCCGCTGGGAATGGTTAGAGAAAGAGGTTGCTACAGACGTTGGACATAAGACTGTGACATTTGTTCAGCGATTTCGTTCTTTGGGGAGAGGGCAGAGGTCTCTGGCTGTCAAGTTTGGGGATACTGTGACATCCCCTGCCCGAGCTACGAGCGTCCAAAGTCGGGATAGAAACGAAACCTAAGCGGAGCGCCGCGGCTCGCCTCGGGGCGAATTACGTCCCAAGGCTAGCGGGCCCTGCTCGCGCTGGTTCTTTGGGGGGGGGAGTGAGTGAGAGTGTGTGTGAGAGTGTGTGTGTGTCAGAGTTGCATGCTGACCATTAAATTGGCTTGAATTTGTTAATCATGACAAGTTTTTTCTTGTGTGTTTTGCTTGCCATTTTAGTACAATTTTTAAGTCAGAAAAACCCAGGAGCTTCGGGGGGCTTCCCCCCTTGTCCCCCCCACCAGGGCGCTGCCCTGGACCAGCTGGGGGCCTGCGGCCCCCAGACCCCCGCCTAAAATTTTCGGATAATTTCACCAGCCCCAAATCACATCCCTGGTTCTTATGACCTAATGGGCACAAATCGTCACAGCCGCACACTAAAATTTAGTGGAAAAGCCTCCTCAGAAGACTGAAGGCTGTTATAGGAGCAAAAGGGCGGGCCACGTTCATGGTTTTTGGAGTGGCATGTTCAGTGTTGGTTGGGTGTCCACATCCCTTTGGCCATATAGTGCATCTTTCAGTTTTCTTTGTCATTTGCCAATTCAGTGTGTTGGAGTAAAACGTTTGTTTCTGCTAAAAGACTGTCAGTTCCCACTTATTATCCCATTTATTACACTTTAAATTGGTGTTTCTTAATTTTGTGCCTTAATTACCACCCCCTACAGAATGTGGATGATGATGCCAGTGTACACGATAAGCTGCTGTGGGCGATCCACATGAGCGGAATGGACGACCTGCTGAAGTTCCTGGCCAGTGCTCAGAGTGAGCAGCAGTGGAGCATGCATGTACTGGAGATCATCTCACTTATGTTTAGAGATCAGGTATATCCACTTATTTGTGTCCAATTCCAAGATTTGAGTGTTTTTTGTTTTACAAAACCAAAGAATGTATGCTTTTGAAAGTTTTTAAACTTTTTCTAAATATATTTTGTTCTTTCCTGCATGTTTTTTTTTTTTTTTTTTTTTTAAAGCACCATTTTGATGCTGTTGCATGTTTGTCCTTTGTGTATCTTCTCTGCTCTCTGTAGACTCCTGAGCTGCTGGTGAGTGCAGGACAGAGTCGCTCCATACAGGAGAAACAGAAAGACACGCAAGAGCTTGAAGCTCTCAGACAGAAAGAGCTGGCAGAGAAACGGAGCCGCACGCTCCAGAGAGGAACCAGGTAAATCAGGAAGTTTTGATTGAAATTATATTTTGCGTCACGTAAGCAATGGATTCTCCAAACAATGTGGTGCCCTATGTGGTCAAATTCTAAGCAGTTTAGGATTTATCCAAACACTGATGGCTTATGGGAAGCAATTATGTGAGCTGAATCATCTGCTTTATTTTGTAATGACAATTATTGATCAAAGACAGTAGGCATGTAACAATATCAAGCAATGAGAAATTGTGATGGTTCAAATTGATGAAATAAACAATTTATTTATTATCAGGCTGCATAATCGTAGCTTTTCCTAGCTGTGATTACACTGTTCAGACAGCAGATACTGTAAAATAGTGGGAAAACATGTGACTTCACCATGGGCGGAAGTAACACAGTGGTAACGTTTCTGCGGAAGCGCGTACAAAACATTTAAAATGGGAAAGCGCTGTTATGTGATTGACTGGACAAATAGATTTGATGAGAAATTGCAGCAATCTTTTTACAAACTGCTGAAAGCTAAAGGAAAAAGAATATAAAATACAGGTAGTATCTTCATAAAAGTTTATGAGGAAAGGGCCTATTACGGTTTTCATTTTCAATAAAAGGGATATTTTAGTTAATAAAAATATTTTATTCCAACCTTTTACAAATGTAGGTAAATAATTCTTGTTGGTTATTAAGAAAATGAAACAAAAGGGGTTTTCCCCCTCCCCCAGTTTAACAAAATGAATATTTAGGTTGATAAAGAATAGGAAAATAAATGTTGCATATTTTTTGGCAATTTTTTTTTTTTTCATTTTTCAAAAATATTGTGGGGAAAATCGAATTGTGAATCAAATCGTGAATTGGGTGAATCCTTACGTGCTTAAAAGACAGCGTCAGTCTGTTGTTTCCCTGAATCGTAGCCAATACAATGAAAAAATGTTGTATAAAATGTGTTTTACGTCAAATGAAATGTATTACTGCTTTAAGGAATCTTGTTGAGGTACTAATGCCCGACATGCAAACATGCAAGGTTAAACCCCCCCCCCCCCCTTTTTTATTTTATTTTTATTTTTTTTAAAGTTTGTACTTATTACTTTTGTCATGGAAATAGGTACTGAAATGCATACAACTCTTAAAAAAAAAAAAAAACACCTTTATTTCAAATGCATGGCTGATCTCTGTTCTTTTGCCCTGTCATCAGTTTACCCTATTAATACAGTGCTGCTGCCTACTGGATATTGCAGTAACAAATATCCTTAATGGTTGGTTTTGAACGGTGTAAATGTTTGAGTGATTTTTGAGAACAATATTTCAAGTCCTCTTTTAAATACGGACCACTTTATTCGGAAAACTACACTGAGACCCCGTCCACACGTAGCCGGGTATCTGCTAAATCGAATATATTTTTCTACGTTTTGGCCTGTCATCCACATGAAAACACATCAAAAACGAATATTTAAAAAAACTCCGGGCAAAGTGAAGATTTTTGAAAACTCCGTGTATGCCTTTTCGTGTAGGCAGAGATAACCGGAGTTTTGCGTTTTAGAACGTCACAATCTGCGCCAAAAAAATTACAACAAATCTGCCCTGACGTCAAACGTGCGACCTTTGTTTACTGCAGAAGCCAGATTAAGCATGGACAAAGAGTAATGGATCGGAGTAGTGCCTTGAAAGCGTTAATTATTGTGCAGGTGCTATTTACATGTTTAATTTTAGAAGCCCAACTACTGCTCCAAGAGCACAGGCGATGTGATTAGGGGGTAGGATTTGGGGAAATAATGCCATCTACAGGTTTGGAATGCTTATGAATGTGATTGAAAACGCAGATGTTCGGTTATGTGTGGAAGGGATTTTTTTCGAAGACGAGGTGGTGTGGATAAAACATATTTTTATAAACGGAGGGGGGGAAAATGTTCGGTTTTAAAAATACCCGGCTACATGTGTACATGGCCTAATACTGGGTAGTCAAGTCAGCTTTATTGTCAAATATGCTATACATGCTCGACATGCAGCACAGATGAAATATCAGTCCTCTCTGACCCACAGTGCAAACAGGCAATGCAATAAATAAAAATAAAATAATTTAAAAAAACAAACAGTATAAACACTCTGGATGGGAACTAAACAGACTAAACACTCAAACAATATAAACAGTATAATGCCGCTTTTCCACTACAAACGCGGCTGAGTCGGGCTGAGCCGTGCCGTGCTGAGTCGAGCTGAGCGGGGCTGTTGGAGTTGCATTTCGACTACAACCGCGCTGAACCGTGCTGGCTGGAAGTGGGTGGACACATTGGGTGGAGTTAGCGAAAGTGGGTGGACGTCACGTGATGTCGTTAAGCAGCGCAAACAGTGACATCAGTGATCTTTTAAGTGGTAGTCTCACGACCCGGAGAGTAAACAATAAACATGGAGGACATGGAGTCGTTAGTGTTGCTGGTCTTGGTGCTGTGGCTTGTTGTCACCGACAACGCTTACAGATACTGGCAAGAGCGTATAGATGAGGCGAGGCGCATAAGGCTTCAGAAATTCTCATAATTCGTAATTATTCTCCTTCTTCCGGGTTTACGGTGTTTACAGATCCCAGCGTGCTCGCGGGGTGTGTGTGGGCATGTGAGGACACTCCTCCTCACCAATCAGTGCACAGGGGAGTGTCTGCTCACGCCCCCAGCCTCACTCGGCACGGTTTGGCTCGCTTCAGCCCCACTCCAAAACGGTGCAAGTTTTAGGGGCTAAGCAGGGCTGAAGCGAGCTGAGTCGTGCTGGTTTTTGGTAGTCGAAACGCGAGCCGTGTCGGGCTGAAGTGAGCTGAAAAAGGGTAGTGGAAAAGGGCCAAAAATAAACAGTATAAACACTAGATATGAACTAGACGTAGACTAAACACACATTATATGTATGTATATATAATTCATTACACACACACACACACACACACACACACACACACACACATAAATTGGTGCAAATAAACAGACAGTCAAGGGCACTTGAGGTATAGCAGGTAAACATGAAATAAGCAGTGTAAACAAACTAGCAGCTGTTAAGGTGAGGTAGTGCGGAATAGTGCAAATGAGCGAGGTAAAGTGAAATGTGCGGTCCCTGAGTTCAGTGTGTTAATGAACGATGAGATGTACGTCTCTGTGTGTGTTGGGGGGGGAACTGTGAGGATGACATGTCAGATGCTGAAGGGGTGTGTGTGAGTGGAATCTGTGGCAGGGGGCAGAGGGGGGAGGAGGGGCAGAGGGGGGAGGGAGTTGAGCCTCCTGACTGCCTGGTGAAAGAAACTGTTCTTGAGCAGAAGGGTAGGGCTGCCCTTCTAAAACACTTTCAGTTCTTCATGGTATGGATTCCATAAGATGGTGGAAACATTATTTTAGATTCTTGTCCGTGTTGACATGATTACATCATGCAATTCCTGTAGATTTTTCAGGTGTACTTTCATGCTGTGACTGTCCTGTTCTACCATCCCAAAGGTGTTCTACTGGATTTAGATCCAGTGACTGTGAAGGCCACTGAAGAACAGTGAACTCATTGTCTTGTTCATGAAACCAGTTTAAGACAGCTTTTGCTTGGTGACATGGTGCATTATCATGCTGGAAGTAGCTGTTAGATGATGGGTGCATTCTGGCCATTGTGGATCCATGGATTCATGAAGTTGGTGCCAAATTCTGACCCTACCGTCTGTGTGCCTCAACAGAAATTGAGATTTATCATACCAGGCTACATTTTTCCAGCTTTGGTGAGCCTGTGCCCATGGAAATGGAACCCGGTGTGGTCTTCTGCTCTTGTAGTCCATCCGCCACAGAGCTGCTATGGCCTTTCTGTCAGCTCGATCCAGGTTGTCTGTTTTCTGTTGACTCCTCTCAACAAGACATTTCCCTTTGCAGAACTGCTGCTCACTAGATTTTTTTTTTTTTTTTTTGCGTTACTGCCACACAATTGGCCGATTTATATAATTTCATGACTGAGTAGGTGTCTTGGCTTTCCTAATAAAGTGTCCAGTGAGTGTGTATAGAAATATTTATTTATGCAAAATGTGCATAAAGACAGCAGTTTTCCCTTCAATGGCTGATCATGAACATTATAGTGTGGTGATAAGCATGTAAGTGTTTTCCCCAGAAAAAAATTTTATTCTGGCATGATAATATAAAGACAATTGAGCGCCAATGTCGCAAGCGCCAAAGGCGTGAAGCAAAACTAGGGGGGTCCGGTGGCATGCCCCCCTGGAAAATTTTTTGAAAATAGATGCTCTCAGGTGCATTTTCAGGGTCTCTGAGAGGTTTTAGATACATGATTATAGGATAGATTTTACCAGTGCTTCAATTATCTCTGACCTAAATAGTATTAATGTATACACATTTGAAATTTCACCTTAAAGTTCAACATGCAAGGGCGGCACGGTGGTGTAGTGGTTAGCGCTGTCGCTTCACAGCAAGAAGGTCCAGGTTCGAGCCCCGTGGCCGGCGAGGGCCTTTCTGTGCGGAGTTTGCATGTTCTCCCCGTGTCCGCGTGGGTTTCCTCCCCGTGTCCGCGTGGGTTTCCTCCGGGTGCTCCGGTTTCCCCCACAGTCCAAAGACATGCAGGTTAGGTTAACTGGTGGCTCTAAATTGACCGTAGGTGTGAATGTGAGTGTGAATGGTTGTCTGTGTCTGTGTCAGCCCTGTGATGACCTGGCGACTTGTCCAGGGTGTACCCCGCCTTTCGCCCGTAGTCAGCTGGGATAGGCTCCAGCTTGCCTGCGACCCTGTAGAACAGGATAAAGCGGCTAGAGATGAGAATGAGATGAGATCCCTTAATTATCTATGATCAAGTAGTGTTGTAACAAAACTGTGCATGAAAATATGAACAGTGGTTTGCTCCGTCTTATGCAATCCAATGAAGAGAATCGATCATCATGACCTCCTGTTGATCACAAAGGGATCTGAACCTAAGACCTGCCACCTTAAAATAAGTTGCTGTATTACTATAACTGTAATGATTTAGAATGTTTCCGATGCAATTACCATAATATATGTATAATTAAGATATACACTGAAAAGAAAAGTAAGGCAACTGCATATTATAAAGTTTAAATTTTGGCACTTTATTAAATGGACTAGATTAAGATTAAAACATATTTAAAGGAAAAGAAAACTTCATTCATACAAGTTTGCAGAAAGATTATGTGCTTATTAACATTCTCTTCATGAATGTGTCTATAAGTGTCAAATGTAGCATAATTTCGAATAATAATGATAAGCATATTTGGCAGTGTGATGTCACTGTGAGCCTTTAACCAAAGAATAATCCGGAGCCGCCTTTTGTTAAATGCATCCCAGTGACATCACACTGCCAAAAATGCTTATGATGATTATTTGAAATTATGCTGTATTTGACACATTTGGACAAGTTCACTTCGTGAGAGTGTTTATAAGCACGTAATCTTTCTGCAAACCCAAACTAATGAATTAAGTTTTCTCCTCCTTTAAAGCAGATTAATTCTTCTTGGCTTTTGCTCGGCCCAATGTTGAGCAGCCCTCATCGTCCATCTCGCTGTCATCCATGCTGATGTGGATCAAATTGTCCAGCGAATGATTTTTGAGCCAGTCGCTGTGATCAAAATTGACGACGTTTTCGTTGTCATGACAGTTGTCTGGTTTTGTGCGCCATCACTCATGTGGTTTTGTTGACGTTTAGTCAACCAATCTTTGATCGAAGCCGTAATGATAATAGACGAGGTCAGACTTTTGTGATTTAAAGTCAGTCGGCTTTGTCTGTCTGGAGGGGGACAACATCGGCACCCAATGAGAGTGCTTATAATGAATCGGAAAATTCCGGGATGTCTGACGTTTCCTTTCAATATTTTTATTGGACAGTTTGAACACGTGATCTTGACGTAGCCAACAGATTTGCAGTTTGTTTACATCATACCACGCGGACATATTACTTTGACAGAATCAACACAAACATTGGAAAAAGAGACAGCTTGTTTAACACAAATATCAATCAGTATGTTAATGGATCTGTTATTTGCTCTCCTATGTATCTAGTTACTTGTGGGTAGGAAATTTAACGTATCGGTAGAAATCTAAGCATATCGGATTTTAACTAAAGCGATTAAGCGTATCGGCAGGCAGAGCAAGCGTATCGGGCCCGATACGCTAAAACGCTTTGGGGAAAACCATGATGTAACGAATTTACATTTATTCACCTCCATTCACATACACTTCTGTGCTGTACTGCTAATCTGATGTCTTTTCTTTCCATCTCAGGCACTCACGTTTTCGAGGCTCATATGTAGTCCAGGGATTAAAGTCTATTGGTGAGAACGATGTCATTTTCCATCAAGGACTCCACAACGTGAGTAAATGACAATGACTATAAAGGAGTAGTTTGAACATATAATGAAATTTACACAATATTCCTCTTGCTGGGCGGCACGGTGGTGTAGTGGTTAGCGCTGTCGCCTCTCAGCAAGAAGGTCCGGGTTCGAGCCCCGTGGCCGGCGAGGGCCTTTCTGTGTGGAGTTTGCATGTTCTCCCCGTGTCCGTGCGGGTTTCCTCCGGGTGCTCCGGTTTCCCCCACAGTCCAAAGACATGCAGGTTAGGTTAACTGGTGACTCTAAATTGACCGTAGGTGTGAATGTGAGTGTGAATGGTTGTCTGTGTCTATGTGTCAGCCCTGTGATGACCTGGCGACTTGTCCAGGGTGTACCCCGCCTCTCGCCCGTAGTCAGCTGGGATAGGCTCCAGCTTGCCTGCGACCCTGTAGAACAGGATAAAGCGGCTAGAGATAATGAGATGAGATGAGATTCCTCTTGCTCCCAACTGTAGCTGGCTCACCAAGACGTCAGAAATCGCTAATAGCTACCAGTTTATCATTGTGTAAACATGTCTTCATTACACACACTCTTCGATTGTACGTTATTGTATTTATTTATTGTATATGGTATTTACTTAGTTATATATTGCAGTCATGAGTTTTGGGTGAAACTCAGTTGTAATAGTTCCATGTTTAGTATATTGTAACTACTTTTTAGTTTGGAATATTGGAGGTACAGCGGTGCTTGAAAGTTTCGCACACCGTAATCAGGCTTCTCTATAATGAACTTTGTAATGGAGAAGACTTTTTAAGTATGAGCTGTTTTTGAATTATGAAGAATTTTTGTTCTTCACCGATCAACCTTAACATTAAAACCACCTGCCTAATATTGTGTAAGAAGACCCCATGTGCCATCAGAACAGCTCTGAAGATATGCTGGGGTATCTGGCATCAGGATGTTGGCAGCAGATCCTTTAAAGCTCATAGGCAACGGTTTTAATTTTATGCACATTTGAAACTTTTATATGTTAAAAAACCCTCTGTAATTTTCTTCTGGTCCCAAGAAGTATTGTTGTTAATAATAATAATAATAATAATAATAAATAATAATAATTATAGGTTCAATTTATATAGCGCCTTTCTCAAAACCTAAGGTCGCTTTACAATTATAGGCAGAAAGGGGGAAAAAAAAAGTCCACCAAATAGAGGTCAGGATGTCATTCCAGTGGTGTAGCAGCCACAGTCCCACCAAAAGGCACACAAAAACAAGTCCCACACCTCCAGCACAGCCGCCGTGACGCCGCCAGCAACATCGCTCGGATCACCACACCATGGATCCACAAAGCGAGCACAGAAACACCGCCACGCAGAGCGCTGGTATGTGTACAGCCGCTGCGATGCCACCGAGCAACATCGCTCGGAACATCACGCCAAGCACTAAAGCACAGAGTGCCGGACAACCACGATGTTAAAATGAGCAATGAGCTCGCTGCAGTCCATAGCTGGGAGCACAGGCCTCACACACAGCGAACCAAGGCCTGGAGGGAGCCAACACCCAAAACTGGGTCCGGAGCTACACCACAACTGGCGGACAAAACACTCAAACATCAAACTACACAAACACGCAGAAAAAGAAAAAAAAAGATTAAAAAAAAAAAAGAGAGAGCAAATAAAATAAAAAAGCTCCGGTGAGAAGCGGCAGCCAGAATGCGCACGATGTACTCTCAAACGGAAATGAAAAAAAAAGTAATAAGTAATAATTAAGCTAGCGGAAAGAGGAGACGAGGCAGAGAGAGTGAATTGTGTGCGTGAAGCCAGAGGGTTGGCTTTTTCCGGAAGAGGAGACGAGGCGGAGAGAGTGGATTGCGCACGTGAAGCCAGAGGGTTGTTTTTTTCCACAAGAGGAGACGAGGCGGAGCGAGTGGATTGTGTGCGTGAAGCCAGAGGGTTGGCTTTTTCCGTAAGAGGAGACAAGGCAGAGAGAGTGGATTGTGCGCGTGAAACCAGAGGGTTGGCTTTTTCCGGAAGAGGAGACAAGGCGGAGAGAGTGGATTGTGTGCGTGAAGCCAGAGGGTTGGCTTTTTCCAGAAGAGGAGACGAGGCAGAGAGAGTGGATTGCGCGCGTGAAGCCAGAGGGTTGGCTTTTTCCGGAAGAGGAGACAAGGCGGAGAGAGTGGATTGCACGCGTGAAGCCAGAGGGTTGGCTTTTTCCGGAAGAGGAGACAAGGCGGAGAGAGTGGATTGCGCACGTGAAGCCAGAGGGTTGTTTTTTCCGGAAGAGGAGACAAGGCGGAGAGAGTGGATTGTGTGCGTGAAGCCAGAGGGTTGGCTTTTTCCAGAAGAGGAGACAAGGCGGAGAGAGTGGATTGCGCACATGAAGCCAGAGGGTTGTTTTTTGCGCAAGAGGAGACAAGGCAGAGAGAGTGGATTGTGTGCGTGAAGCCAGAGGGTTGGCTTTTTCCGGAAGAGGAGACTAGGCGGATAGAGTGGATTGCGTGCGCGAAGCCAGAGGGTTGGCTTTTTCCGGAAGAGGAGACGAGGTGGAGAGAGTGGATTGCGCGCGTGAAACAAAATCAAGCAGTCAAAGAAGAAATGGGGCAGCAACGCTCAAGCAAAAAGAAGATTGGAGGTAAACATTTTTACTTTTGCTTGCAATTGACAAGTCAAGAATCCTGAGGGATCCTGTACAATCATTGTGGAAATGAGACAAAGGGATATTTCCTCGCTTAGAGTAGGCTATAAATAGTATAATGCCGCGGATGGCAGGCTAATGTGGCCTACCAGCGCACTGTCAAGTAATCGTTCCCTATATCCACTAGGGAGGGCGGTTTAATTATTCTTCAAAACGGCTCTTATTTAGTATTACGATGAAAGTAGGAATTTATCATAATTACCAGGATAAATCGTTTGGGCCGCGAGTCTTGTTGAGGTTCGGGGTCACTGCAATCAGAGTCAGCTGAGTCACTGTCAGATTCCGAGGCCGCACGGTTAAACCAGTGAGCCACATTCACCGATTTCTTCACAATGGCCATAGGTTCATACATATATGGTTTCATCTCTCGATATTAAATTTGGAGAGTTCCTACTTCAAAATCGCTATCGCTTTCAGACATTTTACACAACCTCTCACGACCAAAGTCCGTACACGTGTGCTCAGTTCGCAAGTAAACACAGAGCTGCTCCCAGTCTGTTTGGCTTAAATGACGTCACGACGACGGTCCCCGAGCGGTGAAAGTGTGCATGCGTGAGATGTAAACAAACCTTCGGAAATTGAGCAAAGCAGTATATTTTAACCGTTTTATTCAATTTTAGGGTGCAAATTAGACACCAGGAAGATTGAATTCGCTTTTTGGGTCGTTCTTCTAGACAATAAAGTTGATATTCTGCGTTTCACCTCCGACCATTGCCTATGACCTTTAAGTCATATCCTGCAGAAATGTCCAGAAGCGCTGGCGACTGGCAGGTTTCCCCAGCTACACAAACGGTCTGCGCCGGTTACTTGGTCCCAGTAAAAATTTGCCTTTCAATGTTCGAGTGATTTTATATCGTCTCCGCTGCCCATAATTTTCTGCAAATCTAATTATTCCACCATGAAATTGTCTTCGATTCGGGTAATGACTGGAAGTGACGCTATATTTGTTGATCGAGTCTTGCGCTCTGATAGGTTGAGCCGGATGATGTGACCACGCCGTCGTGCATGTAGTTATGTTAGAGTCAGACAGAGGGTAACTGAGAGAGCCAAGCACATGTACATCTGGAGGGAAATTCCATATATATTTTGCAAGCATTTCACAGGGAACTGGTTAGTAATTTATTAGCTGAGTGTGCACCAGAAGGCCCCCTTAGCATTAGCGCATTAGCATTCGCCAGGTTTTTTTTTTTTTTTTTTAAAGCTGGTTACTTCAGATTTTCTGGACAACCCTGTCCTGTAAGTTGTGAAGTGGGGCCTCCAAAGATCAGACTTGTTTTGTCTGGCACATCCCACAGATACTCGATCGGATTGAGAGCTGGATGATTTGGATGGCAAGTCAACCCCTTGAATGCTTTGTCATGTTCCTCAAAACATTCCTGAGCTACTTTTTTTTTTTTTGGCAATGTGGCAGGGCACATTATCCTGCTGAAAGAGGCCACTGTTAGGGAATACCGTTGCCATGAAGGGGTGTGCTTGGTCTGCGATAATGTAGGCGGTGCGTGTCAAAATAACCTCCACGTTGAATGCCAGGACCCAAAGTTTCTCAGCAGAATCTTGCCCAGAGCATCACACTGCCTCTGCTATCTTGCCTTCCTTCTGGTACCATCTTTTCTCCAGGTAAGCGCACACACCAGGCTGTCCACGTGATGTAAAAGAAAACGTGGTTTATCAGACCAGGCCACCATCTTCGATTGCTCCATGGTCCGGTTCTGATGCTTACGTACCCTTTGTAGGCACTTTCAGCAGTAGACAGAGGTCAGTATGGGCACTCTGACTGCTCTTCAGCAATGCAGTCTCATACGTAGAAAGCTGCGATGCACTAGGTGTTGGGACACCTTTCTATCATTGCTAAAAAAAAAAAAGTTAATGCTGGCTGTGTGTGCTGCAGTAACTTCTGTGGGATTGGATCAGACAGGCTAGCCTTCCCTCCCCATGTGCATCAATGAGCCTTGAGGGCCCATGACCCTATTGCTGAATCACAACGTTGTCCTTCCTTGGTTATAACCACTCCATACTGGAAGCATCCCATAAGACCAGCTATTTTGCGCTACGTTCACACTGCAAGGCTTAATGCTCAATTCCGATTTTTTTGTGAAATCCGATTTTTTTGTGAGGTCGTTCACATTAACAAATATATGCGACTTGTATGTGATCCTCAGTATGAACGAAAAGCGACCTAAAAGTGTTCCGCATGCGCATTGCAGGATACGACGACGTCACACGCAGTGAGCATGGCCAGTGTTTACGGAAGTAAAACCGCCCGGTTGCGGTATGACCCATCCAATCTAGCTTGAATAGCTGTATCCCCCCAAATGGAAATCAGCTCCCTAACCTCTGCGTCCTTCCATTGAGAAAATTCAGAACCTTCACAGCCCGAAGCGTCCCTCGCATTGATGTCATGCGCCATGTTGTTGTAACTTTTTTTGAGAGACCCGCCGCCTACTTCAGCGCAGAATAGTGACGTTTGTGGCTTGTTGATGACGTGTAAGTCGGATGAATGCGACCTGGCGGTTCAGACTGAAGTCGCATATGAAAAGAGCGGATAGGAATCGGAATTAGGACCACATATCCAAACGGCCTGGGTCGGATTTGAAAAAATGGGATCGGTGTCGTTCATATTGTCAATAAAAGATCGGATACAGGTCACATATGGGCGAAAAGATCGGATTTGAGTCACTTCAGCCTGCAGTGTGAACGTAGCCTTGGAGATACTCTGACCCAGTTGTGTCAGCATCGCAATTTGGTCCTTGTCAAAGTCGCTCAGATCCTTATGCTTGCCCATTTTTCCTGCTTACAACACATCAATCTTGAGAATTTACTGTTCACTTGTGGCCTAACATATCTCATCCCTTGGCAGGTACCATTGTAACGCGATAATGCTGTTCACTTCACTTCACCTGTCAGTGGTTTTAATGTTTTGGTTGATTGATGTGTTATATTTTCTTTGGTTAAACTCACTTCTTTTTGCTTAACTGAAATAAATAAAGGAAGAAAAAGACAGCATTTATTGTTACATATACAAGTAAACTGAAGTGAAATTCTCATCTCATTATCTCTAGCCGCTTTATCCTGTTCTACAGGGTTGCAGGCAAGCTGGAGCCTATCCCAGCCGACTACGGGCGAAAGGCGGGGTACACCCTGGACAAGTCGCCAGGTCATCACAGGGCTGACACACATGCCGCTTTTCCACTACCAACGCGGCGGAGTCGGGCTGAGCCGTGCCGTGCTGAGTCGAGCTGAGTGGGGCTGTTGGAGTTGCATTTCGACTACAACCGTGCTGAACCGTGCTGGCTGGAAGTGGGTGGACACATTGGGTGGAGTTAGCGAAAGTGGGTGGACGTCACGTGATGTCGTTAAGCAGCGCAAACAGTGACATCAGTGAGCTTTTAAGCGGTAGTCTCATGACCCGGATAGTAAACAAACATGGAGGACATGGAGTCGTTAGTGTTGCTGGTCTTGGTGCTGTGGCTTGTTGTCACCGACAACGCCAACAGATACTGGCAAGAGCGTATAGATGAGGCGAGGCGCATAAGGCTTCAGAAATTCTCGTAATTCGTAATTCTTCTTCTTCCGGGTTTACGGTGTTTACAGATCCCAGCGTGCTCGCGGGGCGTGTGTGGGCGTGTGAGGACACTCCTCCTCACCAATCGGTGCACAGGGGAGTGTCTGCTCACGCCCCTAGCCCCACTCGGCTCGGTTTGGCTCGCTTCAGCCCCACTCCAAAACCGTGCGAGTTTTGGGTCCTGAGTAAGGCTGAAGCGAGCCGAGTCGTGCTGCTCTGAGGTAGTTGAAACGCGAGCCGTGTCGGGCTGAAGTGAGCTGAAAAAGGGTAGTGGAAAAGGGCCATAATAGACACAGACAACCATTCACACTCACATTCACACCTACGGTCAATTTAGAGTCACCAGTTAACCTAACCTGCATGTCTTTGGACTGTGGGGGAAACCGGAGCACCCGGAGGAAACCCACGCGGACACGGGGAGAACATGCAAACTCCACACAGAAAGGCCCTCGCCGGCCACGGGGCTCGAACCCGGACCTTCTTGCTGTGAGGCGACAGCGCTAACCACTACACCACCGTGCCGCCCTGAAACAAAATTATCTTCACTTTTTTTTTTTTTTTTGTTGCTTTGATGTGAGCAGTTACTCCTCCATATTCATTTTCAATGAAAGGGACCCTGAAGGAGCAGCAAAAGTTAAAAGAAAACCTTTTGAGGGTTTTTTTTTTTTGGCAAGAATATTGACTGGGCTTTGGCTATGATTTCTAACAGTTTTGATCTTTAACTAATAAACTTGAATTAATAAACTAATAAAATCAGTGTAGGATGTGAGTGGGGGTCAAATTGCCAGGTATTGTTTTCTCAACCCTAGTGTTTTCCTTTTTGTTCTCTCAGTTTAAGAACTATTCTCATGACTCTGGGAAGGCCGTGAGGCGTGTGCCCAAGCGTAAACAGGCAGCACGAGACACCGAGACCCAGCGCCGCTCCGTCCTGAACGTGCGGATCTTCCTGCGCGAGTTCTGCGTCGACTTCCTGGAGAACTGCTACAATAGACTCATGTACCTTGTCAAGGTGGCCACCATTTCCATCCAAATAAAATTTTGTTAGCCTTATTTGTTTTGAAATGAAGTACTGAAGTGAAAATAACGGAGTAGAACATTTTGCTATGAAAAATCTATTAACGAAGCATTATAAATGGGAGAAAATGTGACTAAACAGTTGGGAGCCATCCCTAAAAGCATGGTAAAGCTTGGAGCAGCTAAACTGGTAGAGAGTATGTATTGGGATTCTCACTGTACTGTGTAGCAAGGGTCATAGGAAACTCAGCCCACATAAATTGGGACTAATGATAATCCTTTATAACCATATCAACACCTTTTCCTTTTTTATTATAATATCTACACATTATTACTGATGTGGATTTTCTTTTTATTCAACATAATTGAGGTTCTTGCTGCCATCTACACAGATTTGCTTGACTTCTGTCCTAAGAAAGACGTTTCTTGGACCTCTTTTGATTCTGACTGTTTTCTCCTTGCTTGTCCCTCCCATTTATACATCCTTTTCTCAGGAGTCATTAATTCGTGAACAGGGCCAGCAGCATGATGAGACGTATTACCTGTGGGCTCTGAAGTTCTTCATGGCCTTTAACCGCGGAAATGGCTGCAAGCCTGAGCTCGTGTCCGAGACCCTCTCCATCCGTACCTTCCACTTCATAGAGAAGAACATCACCAACTACTATGAGATGATGCTCACTGACCGCAAAGAGGCTACATCCTGGTCTCGCAGGTCAGAATGAGAACAGTTGCTCCATTCATTTTTTTTTTTTTTATAAACATTTTAAATAAATTGGGTACATTTAATTTATAATTAATATATTTTGTGTCTTTCAGGATGCATTTGGCTTTGAAGGCCTACCAAGAACTTTTGATGACTGTAAATGAAATGGATCACTCTAAAGATGAGAACATCCACCAGAGTGCAAATGTTATCAAGAGTAAGAAACCAAATGTTAAAACAGAACATTTTAATGACCAGGCTTGTAACGATTCAAGATTCACCCAGTTCACGATTTGGTCTGATTATATACACCAAAAAAATGCAAGTTTTTTTTTCCTGTTCTTTATAAACTTAAATATTAATTTTGTTAAATTAAAAAAAAAAACTTTTGTTTTGCTTCATTTAATTATCCCATAATAATTATAGACAAACATTTGTAAAGGTTGGAGTGAAATATAGTAGCCTATTAAGTAAAATATTACATTTATCGAAAATGAAAAATGTAATAAAGTCCGTTTTCTGAATAACCATTTATTGTGATTTAATTTGTGAGGACTGAACTCGGGTATAAACATAAAACAACGACCGTCATTTGCTTCTCCTTTGCTTTTGAGTCTGTAAAAAAATATAGCTCTGATTTATTGTTGAATCTATTTTGTACAATTAATCACACTTTGGCTCTTTCCCATTTAAGTGCTGTTTTTCCTTTTGTGTGTGGGGTGGTTTTTTTTTTTCTTTTAATATAAATGGTGTTCCACCTGAATGCTAACGCTGCCATGTTTAGGCTTTTTGCCATTCGATGTGTAACCGCAGTGACTTCTGCCTATGGTGAAGTCACGCACATTTCCTCTGTTGTACGTTATTCCGCATTCTGTTGTCTAAACAGTGCAGAAATAGCTAAGGGAAAACGAAAAGATTACGCAGCCTACTACTACTAATAATAATAATCGTGATTTTTCGTGATTTGAATTGTCATAAATTTATACGTGTTATTTACCAGCTGGGGTCCGTACCTTAGGATACGGACTCGCTCACCAGCCAATCAGAGCGCAGGATTTGGACCACGAAAAAAATAATGACTTATTGTCGCACAATACATCATTACATGCCCAGGGGTGATAGCGTTCCGGCGCCGCGCCGGATTTCCGGCGCACCGTGGCTGGGGAAAAAAAAAAAAAAAATCTAGTTCGCCCATTGTCCTGTGTCATTCTGAGATGCGCAGATAGACAGTAAAGGGAATTCGGAATTCCCTTTACTGTCTATCTGCGCATCTCAGAATGACACAGGACAATGGGCGAACTAGATTTTTTTTTTTTTTCCCCAGCCACGGCGTGCCGGAAATCCGGCGCGGTGCGCCGGAACGCTATCACCCCTGCATGCCTATTAATGATTTTTAAAAGCCCTTTCAGGTGCATATTTTACACTTGAACCTGTTTACTTGCCGATAAACCCTTTTCGAGGTTTTTTTTTTTTTTTTTTTTTTTTTAATGTATGTGCACATTTGATGCAACAAAGATTTAAAAAAAAAAGTGGATGACTCTTTGAGTACAACCAACCAACACTTCTGTACTCTCTGTGCGTTGCCTACAGAGCTATTGGTAGAAATGTGAACCGTGTGTTGAGTAAATCCGATCAGTCATTCTTTTCCTTGAGATGTGAACTATTGTCAGTATAATTTTCACACAGGTTTTGTTCAAAGTGCTTTTATTTTTTCCGTTCTAATATGCTTTACACTACCGTTCAAAAGTTTGGGGTCACTTTGAAATGTCCTTATTTTTGAAAGAAAAGCACTGTTCTTTTCAATGAAGATCACTTTAAACTAATCAGAAATGCACTCTATACATTGCTAATGTGGTAAATGACTATTCTAGCTGCAAATGTCTGGTTTTTGGTGCAATATCTCCATAGGTGTATAGAGGCCCATTTCCAGCAACTCTCACTCCAGTGTTCTAATGGTACAATGTGTTTGCTCATTGCCTCAGAAGGCTAATGGATGATTAGAAAACCCTTGTACAATCATGTTAGCACAGCTGAAAACAGTTGAGCTCTTTAGAGAAGCTATAAAACTGACCTTCCTTTGAGCAGATTGAGGCTACATCCACACGACAACGGCAACGAGATGTTATTTAAAAATATATCGCGTCCAAATGGGCAACGATCAGTAAAATATCAGCTCCATATGGCAACGCAACGCAACGCTTGCTGAAAACGATGCAATACACATGCCACACCTCTAGGGGCGCTGTAAGACGGTCCCTTCGGAGACAACAGAACAATAGAAGAAGTAAGGACGCATGCGCATAAACTATTATGCGCGAGACTTCATATTAGCCACAAAGTCAGGAAAATCTGTTCGTAAAATTACATTATAATGACCAAATACAATGAAAAGTATTTTTCCAGTCTCACCTGTGAAAGGTAATCCCATGTGATCTCGTTTGGACGGCAAACCTGTTGGTACAGTTAAACGCAGCTAATCTTTATTCTCCGCTTTGACCTATCCAATATGGCGGCGAGGATGACGTATGATTCTACGTGGAAGGCGGCGTCTTTAATGGTCCGGAATAAATTGAATGCTACACGTTGATGGATTAATTTGTTGTTTCTCACCTGTGAAAGGTAATCCCATGTGATCTCGTTTGGACAGTAAACCTGTTGGTACAGGTAAACGCAGCACATGAATCTTTATTCTCCGCTTTGACCTATCCAATATGGCGGCTAGGATGACGTATGATTCTACGCGGAAGGCGGCGTCTTTAATGGTCCGGAATAAATTGAATGCTACACGTTGATGGATTAATTTGCTCTTCTACGCCCTTTTTGAGGAATGTATTGGATGACTTAAACCAACATCTGAAGAGGTGAGATCGCTCCTTTTTTTCCCTATTTTTGCTGGTGGGATTGACTCTGCCCTAAGGACAGAGTCTCTCTCTCTCTCTCTCTCTCTCTCTCTCTCTCTCTCACTTTGCACCATTACACAATAAATATTCACAGTGAAAATATTTTGTAAGCGCGTTTCATGAACCAAGTTATAGGATTTGTTGACAACTCGCATCGAGTTCGTTACACTTCTACCCGGCGTGAAGCACTCTCAGTCATGTGGTTGTGACGTCATCGTAAACAAATCCGTTCTACTCATCCAGACGACTTCACAACGGCAACGTTGCCAGATCTTTCCACTCTGGAACCCGTTCTCAAAAAGATTGCGTTTTGGGCACCCAAAACACCGGTGCCGTGTGGACGCCAGGCCTGAACGATAAGCAATTGTATCGGAGTCACCTGAATCCATTGCCGTGTGGACAGGGCCTGAGTTTCTGGAGCATCACATTTGTGGGGTCGATTAAATGCTCAAAATGGCCAGAAAAATGTCTTGACTATATTTTCTATTCATTTTACAACTTATGGTGGTAAATAAGTGTGACTTTTCATGGAAAACACAAAATTGTCTGGGTGACCCCAAACTTTTGAACGGTAGTGCATGTTCTAATATTAAACATTTAAGTTGTAAGAATTGAATTCTTGTAAATTTTGAAACTATAGACATCAGCTTTATCGTAAATGAACACCAGTGTCTTCGATCACTAATAATCAGTTTTGGCCCAGAAAAAAAATCATCAGTTGACCACTAGCTTAACCAGTTTAGCTAATGATTATGACTTTAGTACCATATTTTGCAACATGCAGGATAAATCTGTGCATCTTACTTCTCATAGTTTGCCAGAATCGCCAGTAACGGCAGTGTGTCTGAGCCGATTCAGCTACATTTCTGAGTTTATGTGAAAAGAAGGATCCAGTTACACAAGTAATTTTATCATAAATAAGTATCTTACAAATAATGTTCAGACTAAATAATGTCAAAAGACAACATGCCGTTTTTCTGATAGGACAGCTACAGAGTAGCCCAGCAGTGCCTGGTGTATACACTTCTTCTCCAGAGCTGTGGGTCTTTCTGCCATGCTAATAAAGTTTGGTGATTCCTGCTTGCTATGTATTGCTGGGTTTTATGTTATATCAGCAGGACAGGTAGAGGAATCTGGAAAAATAAGTTACATCACGATTTTTTTGCATGGTTCATTGTGTTAGTCCATTTTATTTAAATATATTATTTTTGAGTGTCGAATAATCCTACCTTCACTGCTCACAGGTAATATCTTCTATCTGATGGAGTTCCGGGAGATTTTCCTCACCCTCTTGCGGAAGTTTGATGCGAGAATGCAGCCGCGTTCATTTCTGCGTGATCTGGTAGAATCCACGCATCTGTTCTTGCGCATGCTCGAACGTTTCTGCAAGGGCCGAAACAACCTGCTTGTACAGGTGAGCACAATGAGGATGGTAAATTCAGGGGAAAACTCGTTGCCCTATTGGCAATGAAGAGAAATTTCAGAGTGAGGATATTTACCTGCTTTTCGTGCTTGTATCCAAGGAACTGGGTTGTGACACAGATACTTATTTCAGTTTAATCTCTTGGAAATTATTTAACATGAGAACTTTTAATACTAATATGTCGGTCTGGGCGATAAAACGACAGCGATGCGTACCATCGATAGACACTTTAATTAAATGCAGAGATGCCTACTAGTACGGATTGGCTGTATTTTGTACGGAAAAGTTACGTAAATACGATGTTACGGCAAACAGTGTTATTCTGTACAGAATTATTATAAAGTCTTAAAAAATTCCAGTGAGTTGTTTTTAAATGTCCAAGCGACTTTTTCAATCCATGCGCGATTCACGGCTAGGCTATTTATTTTTACGACAACCACACTGCTGCGTGTGTCAGGCGCAGATTCCACACATTTGTTCGCGCTATTTTCGATATGGTAGAATGGCCGTGCATTACACCCAGTCAAAAGGGCAATGGATACGCACACTGCAAACTGTGTAGAACTGACATTAACATCACTCATGGTGGTCGCGATGACTGCACGCAGCATGTCAACTCCAAAAAACATATGGAGTATGCTGAAATGGCGAGTCAGGCGGAAAGTAAATCTGGGGGTATCCAGCAGTTTTTTACGAAATCTGTGGATGAAAAGACACGGAGTGTGACACGTGCTGAAGCGGTGATGGTTGACCTTTGCTTGGAGTTGCTTGCCAATTAGTGCCATGAAATGTGAGTTAAACTTATTCAGTTTCTTTTTACATGTCTGATTTTTATTCACTGAAATATCAAACACTGGCTGTACTTCTTTAATTCAAAGTCTTTTCAGTGTTGCAAGTGCAAATGTACATGTAGTATGATCAAAAACAGAATTTTATGATTAGTGCTGTTGGGATTGTGGCAAAAAATTGATCATTCCACTGTTTTAAATACAATTATAAATGTCATTTTATTCAGTGTCTCTTCTGAAGCATTATGCTGAAGTATTTATATATTGGGACATTAAGATAACAATGTCGGGCTCTCTTTGGCATGAAATAAGAATTTTTTTTTTTAATTTTATTAGAATCCGTTAACAGGTAGAACATTTTTCCAGGCAATATAATATAATACTTTTGAGGAGTTACATTCAGTACCAATGATTGGTAGTCAACCGTAATGTCTGCAAACAGGGAACACTATTGTATTTATAAAAATGTGATATATTGTATGCTCTAGAAATTTGTTGAGTGGAAATTCAGTTGAGATGGCTGCTCGCGTTTTGTTTATTCAATTCACACAGAACAGTTCTTTTTAATAATTTAAATGTTAAACATATTGGTATATACACCTCTTTATAATGGAAATGCGCATAAATTAATGTTACTGAAAGTCATTCCAAAATACTGAAAAATGTTTTCAAGAATACTGAAATTCAAAATTTGGGGTAGGCATCTCTGTAAATGCAAACTTCCAGAAACTGTAGGGAGTAAGAAATTTGAGCAGTGTTTCCCCACAGGTCTGAAATATACTTGTGGTGGTAGCTGGTGGAAAGGGCCAGCGTTACCTGCTGCCACAAAAACGCTCGACCTCATGTGGTTTCGGATAATGTTGGAATCTGTTTCTCTCACACAGGTTAGAGTTTGCTCCACTTGTGTGGATTGGAATCTTCTCTGCTTGAGCGACTCAGTAAATCACGCATGTTATCAATCAGCGACAATCACAGGCTTCAGAAAAATAGACTTTTTGTTTGCGATTACATTTTTTGACTTACAAAGAAGAGAGATGGTCTAATTTCTGGTACTGTCACGAAAGTAAAATGATCAAATGTTCATGGACCGTAAATGTCCTTTTAACAATCAGTTAATTTGTCTTGAAAAGCGCGCTTACCGCACGGTGGTGTAGTGGTTAGCGCTGTCGCCTCATAGTAAGAAGGTCCTGGGTCCGAGCCCCGTGGCCGGCGAGGGCCTTTCTGTGTGGAGTTTGCATGTTCTCCCCGTGTCCGCGTGGGTTTCCTCCGGGTGCTCCGGTTTCCCCCACAGTCCAAAGACATGCAGGTTAGGTTAACTGGTGACTCTAAATTGACCGTAGGTGTGAATGTGAGTGTGAATGGTTGTCTGTGTCTATGTGTCAGCCCTGCGATGACCTGGCGACTTGTCCAGGGTGTACCCCGCCTTTCGCCTGTAGTCAGCTGGGATAGGCTCCAGCTTGCCTGCGACCCTGTAGAACAGGATAAAGCGGCTAGAGATAATGAGATGAGATGAGCGCGCTTACCATGCTGAATGCATTGACTGGACTCGAGTGCTCCATGTTGTCATATGTGTATTAGTATATTCAACAATTTTAAAATGTCCTCAAGTGAATTCCTCTCTGTGTCTCTTTCTGTGAAGGAAGTGTGACCTCTCTTCATGACATTCCTAGTTTAAAAAAAAACAAAAACACTTTGCAAAGCCAGACTTTTATTTTTAATTCAAACTGTTTTCACAGTACTGAATCATTGTGGTATTGTGTCCACATTTTAAATGTGTCCTTCATTGGTTCATTGATGTCCTTAATCAGATGTGCATTGTGCTGTCCTAGACGCATTGGTGTCATTATGATGCAGGCTTCATGATTTCAATCTGATTATCAGAACGTTTTGAACAAAATTTGAATGAAAAAATTATGACGGGCTCTTTTTTTTTTTTAAATTAAATTTCTGAATCAAAAACAATGTGTCTGTATAAAGTTAAATAAATGGCTATGAAGAGAGCTTTAGATTCACCATATCTTAAATATGTAATTTTGATCGAATAAACAAGGTCTGGGGGAAACGATCGACTGAAACGTGATGAGCGCAATAGCGGAAATAGTGTTCCAATGTCAGCTGAAATGCCCGATTTCTGTATCTTTTGGTTTGATGCGCTCTTTTTAACTGTATAACACATTCTTGCCACATTCACTGGATATGAGCAATCGCGCGCTCTGATAGGCTGCCGTCCTATATCCGCTCATATACCGTGAGTAGGCAGAGCGTGTTGCTGAACCAACCAAGGACGAAATAAAAACGACTCGAAAACAAAACCCCAAAAAATACAAAAAAGCAACAAAATATAAATGTGGAATAAAAGTATTTGATGGTAAGAACTTTTTTTAAAAAATAAATTTTCAAGAATTATTATTATAGGGTGGCACAGTGGTGTAATGGTTAGCACTGTCGCCTCACAGCAAGAAGGTCCTGGGTTCAAGCCCAGCGGCCGACGGGGACCTTTCTGTGCGGAGTTTGCATGTTCTCCCCGTGTCTGCGTGGGTTTCCTCCGGGTGCTCCAGTTTCCCCCACAGTCCAAAGACATGCAGGTTAGGCTAACTGGTGACTCTAAATTGACTGTAGGTGTGAATGTGAGTGTGAATGGTTGGTTTGTCTTTGTGTGTCAGCCTTACGATGACCTGGCAACTTGTCCAGGGTGTACCCCGCCTCTTGCCCGTAGTCAGCCTGGATAGGCTCCAGCTTGCCTGCGACCCTGTAGGGATTATTATTATAGCATTTTTCACAAATTGCTACTGTCATTTCGCCAGTTTGTTTACATTCTAAGTGGAAGTGATTTTATTGGACGTTTTGTATCAAGTTTTTATTTATCGAATTTGCTAAAAATGCTCTATTTCTGAAAATCCAGTGAATGTGGATATAATCGAACAGTTATTTCACTCAATTTCGTCGTATATGGCTTATAGCCGACTCGGTGCTATGCGCCTCGTCGGCTATCAGCTAATGCAGTGTTTCCCAGCCTTTCTTGAGCCACAGCACGTTTTACATTCGAAAAATCCCACGGCACACCACGAAACAAAAATGTCTCAAAAAAAAAGTGTATATATAATGAAATATAATGATCATCTAGTCTCAATTTACTTACTCCGTGTGAAACCTGGGCCTGTTTAGTTGAACACAAAGCTGATATACTTGCAGGAATTGAAGAAAGATACACACGAAGATCTTCCTCAACAGCTCTGAGTGTCTCTCCTTTTTTAGTTTTTATAGCAGTCATGCTTGAAAAGCCCAGCTCGCATAGATAGGTTGTGGAAAATCACTTTTTTTGCTTTCTTCTGACCTCTACTCATACTCGGGCCTTCATCTGGGTCAGAATTTTCTCCAGGCCCCAGTTTGGATTGTGCACTTTTTCTTTTCATATAGAGCTGGGGCAACGCGTCGACGTCATCGATGACGTCGACGCAAAATTTGCATGCCGATGTGTCGGACCCAAAACAAAGATGGCGGCACCAGAGAGTAGTAGTGATGCGAGTGGCTCTTCAGAGTTTCAAAAGTCTTGAATGACACACACACACACACACGGTATTCTTAACGTGAAAGGAAAGTGGCAGAGTGCAAGTTATTTGCATGTGAATGAAGATGCACTTTTTTCAGTAAGCTAAGCCTATGTGTTAAACATAATGTTAAACTCTGTTGGTTGAGGAAATGGTGGGCTGCCAGCTGCAATTGCAAGCTGGAAAAACACTTTCTGTATTAGCCTAAAGCCCCCAAATTTACATTAGTTACTGTAGGTGATTCTTTCAATTTCTCTAAGAAAGTATTCTGGGTGACCTCGTTATTTTTTTATTGAATGCTAGACATCAGAATGCATTATTTTGCACTTGTAGACTCTTACTTGAATTGTATTTTGGAATTTTGAGTTTAAGAAAAAAGGTGAGTGGCAGAGTGTATTACTATAAGTTATTTTCATCTGAATAAATAATTAAGATGCACTATTTTCTGTAAGCTAGACCTATGTTTTCAACATAAATTCTGTTGGTTCAGAAAGGACACCGTGACGAGCTGCTGGCTCCCACTGCTGCTGTTTTTGTTTTTATTTTTTTGTTGTTGTTGGAAAAACACTTACTGTATTAGCTTAAAGCCCTCAAGTTTACATTAGTTACTGTTTTCTTCCAGTTGCTCTAAGAAAGTATTCTGGGTGACCTCTTTATTTTATATTGAATGCTACCTCAGACACAATACATGATTTTGCACTTATATATTCTTACTTGAATTTTATTTTGGAATTTTGAGTTTAAGAGCAATAAACATGCATTGCAATGTTAAGGAATTTGTGTTTTTTCATTCAGACATGTAAATCAACATGTATAAATGGCTATATAAGTGAAGTAATGGGGAAATAATCGTGAATCGAATTGAAAAATTAATCGTTAGATTAATCTATGCATCGATAAAATAATTGCTAGATTAATCGTTTAAAAAATTATCGTTTTGCCCAGCCCTATTTTCAAATATTTATTCATCGCCATCACCGCTGTCACACCCGAAGCATTACTAATTCTATTGTTTGAATGGCAACAGGTAGATACACAGGTTAATTAGCTACCTGCTGCCATCTAGTGGAAGAGTATTTAATTGTTCTGCCTGTCACTATAGGTCGCTGGCATAGACGAATGAAGACAAATTATTTGCAGTAAATAAATAATTTTCGGAACAATTAAGTGAAATTGGATAATTTCCCACGGTACACCTGATGATAGGGCGGCACGGTGGTGTAGTGGTTAGTGCTGTCGCCTCACAGCAAGAAGGTTCTGGGTTCGAGCCCCGTGGCCGGCGAGGGCCTTTCTCTGTGGAGTTTGCATGTTCTCCCCGTGTCCGTGTGGGTTTCCTCCGGGTGCTCTGGTTTCCCCCACAGTCCAAAGACATGCAGGTTAGGTTAACTGGTGACTCTAAATTGACCGTAGGTGTGAATGTGAGTGTGAATGGTTGTCTGTGTCTATGTGTCAGCCCTGTGATGACCTGGCGACTTGTCCAGGGTGTACCCCGCCTTTCGCCCGTAGTCAGCTGGGATAGGCTCCAGCTTGCCTGCGACCCTGTAGAACAGGATAAAGCGGCTAGAGATAATGAGATGAGATGAGACACCTGATGATCTCTCACGGCACACTAATGTGCCGCGGCACAGTGGTTGGGAATCACTGAGCTAATGTACGACTCGATTTCGTGGAATAACTTAAATGCGTGTTGGCCATTGCAGTCCAGCGCATTTGGACCGTTGGATTTCAGAAGTGCAGACCTTGCAGGTCGTCTCTCTGAAAGAATGCAAACATGTGACCAGTGCACGCTTTTTTTTTTTTTTTTTTAAAATATATATTTAATGTTGATTTCAAATATGACAATCACACATTTCCATGATGCTCATTAGATTTTTGCATAGCGTTGCGTCATATCACAATAGATTGTTACACTTGTAATGCAAACTGACTTGTTACTCATTCTGTTTCTCTCTGTCTTTTAGAAAAAGAAGACAAAAAGGAGAAAAAAGAAAAATAATTCACTTGCACAGATGGAGAACACTCCAGAAGCACTGGAGGAAACATGGCAAATCGTGTCTCAGGAGCTCAGGACCTCTGGCTTTCAGGTATGTCTCTCAAGCTTTGCTTCCATTCGAAGTGTTAGTAGGTTGTACAGGTATATATTTGAATGAATGGTGTCATGGATCATGTTTGCTGATTCCTCTCTGTTTCTTTTATTTGATGTGCATGTCAGGGCTGTTAACCGCTGAGTGTATGTGCTAGGCTTGTAAATTTCAACTGTTGCAGTTACTTATATGGCTCATCATCTTGGACTGTTGTTGACTTCTCACCGTGACTCGTTTTGTGACGTAGTTAGACCTTGACGTGGACCTTATACCGTAGACAGAAGTGTAAATTTCAGGATTGTAGAGTTTTGCTAGCTGAAATGTCAGTATCTTAAAGCAGCTCTCCATCCAGATAGAACTGTAACACTAAGGTCATGAAGTCATTTTGTGATCAAGCATTACCAGTGACGTCAGATTTTATTTCCAACTTGGCCTTGTAGACAGTAACATAATTGACCTCAACTACTACAAGTACTAGGACTTCAACATATTTGGGAAGATGTACACTACAAACGCTTAAATGAATTTTGATTAGCACGTGTGATGATGTTGAACTGTACAGCCGTGCACGCTAGTGGATTTTGAGTAAATTCTGTATGCCCAGACATACAATTATAGCGGAACCCCATAGGCATAGAGTGTGGATACATAAAGAAACCCATCGAGTTATTTTCTGATGGTTTCGGTCCTGTGCGTGCGTGCCTGCCAACAGCTGAGTAGTGAGTAACCCATTGAGTTGTTTTCTGATGTTAATTCTTTCTCAACATACATACTGTATTACGTGCGTTATTCATTTTGATAACCATGTAATAAGGACTTGAGACCTTCGTGCAAAACGTGCACACTTCTTAAAAAAAAAAAGTTCATCTTTTACGAACAAACTATAACTAGAAAACTCTCTTAACGGTCTTTCTAGTTTCATAACACTAGTATGTTGATAATGCCAATGCTGAGTGTTTTTTAAATATTTCCTCAATTGCACTTTTTTTAACAAAACCTCTATCGTCTTTTCAGAATCAAAGCTCTAATCCTCGGAGCTGCATGCGCTGCATTCGAACGAGGAGTACGTTCCCGGGAGTTTTTAATCCAACTGGGTTTTTATGTAGGGTTTTCGTACCGGGCAGCGTATTCCTTGTATTATATTTTTTTGTTTTCAATATATTATTTTTCCAGTATATACAGTGGGGCAAAAAAGTATTTAGTCAGCCACCAGTTGTGCAAGGTCTCCCACTTAAAAAGATGAGAGAGGCCTGTAATTTTCATCATAGGTACACTTCAACTATGAGAGACAGAATGGGGGGAAAGAATCCAGGAAATCACATTGTAGGATTTTTAATGAATTAATTGGTAAATTCCTCGGTAAAATAAGTATTTGGTCACCTACAAACAAGCAAGATTTCTGGCTCTCACAGACCTGTAACTTCTTCTTTAAGAGGCTCCTCTGTCCTCCACTCGTTACCTGTATTAATGGCACCTGTTTGAACTCGTTATCAGTATAAAAGACACCTGTCCACAACCTCAAACAGTCACACTCCAAACTCCACTACGGCCAAGACCAAAGAGCTGTCAAAGGACACCAGAAACAAAATTGTAGACCTGCACCAGGCTGGGAAGACTGAATCTGCAATAGGTAAGCAGCTTGGTGTGAAGAAATCAACTGTGGGAGCAATTATTAGAAAATGGAAGACATACAAGACCACTGATAATCTCCCTCGATCTGGGGCTCCACGCAAGATCTCACCCCGTGGGGTCAAAATGATCACAAGAACGGTGAGCAAAAATCCCAGAACCACACGGGGGGACCTAGTGAATGACCTGCAGAGAGCTGGGACCATCATTACCATCAGTAATGCACTACGCCGCCAGGGACTCAAGTCCTGCAGTGCCAGACGTGTCCCCCTGCTTAAGCCAGTACATGTCCAGGCCCGTCTGAAGTTTGCTAGAGAGCATTTGGATGATCCAGAAGAGGACTGGGAGAATGTCATATGGTCAGATGAAACCAAAATAGAACTTTTTGGTAAAAACTCAACTTGTCGTGTTTGGAGGAGAAAGAATGCTGAGTTGCATCCAAAGAACACCATACCTACTGTGAAGCATGGGGGTGGAAACATCATGCTTTGGGGCTGTTTTTCTGCAAAGGGACCAGGACGACTGATCCATGTAAAGGAAAGAATGAATGGGGCCATGTATCGTGAGATTTTGAGTGAAAACCTCCTTCCATCAGCAAGGGCATTGAAGATGAAACATGGCTGGGTCTTTCAGCATGACAATGATCCCAAACACACCGCCCGGGCAACGAAGGAGTGGCTTCGTAAGAAGCATTTCAAGGTCCTGGAGTGGCCTAGCCAGTCTCCAGATCTCAACCCCATAGAAAATCTTTGGAGGGAGTTGAAAGTCCGTGTTGCCCAGCGACAGCCCCAAAACATCACTGCTCTAGAGGAGATCTGCATGGAGGAATGGGCCAAAATACCAGCAGCAGTGTGTGAAAACCTTGTAAAGACTTACAGAAAACGTTTGACCTCTGTCATTGCCAACAAAGGGTATATAACAAAGTATTGAGATGAACTTTTGTTATTGACCAAATACTTATTTTCCACCATAATTTGCAAATAAATTCTTTAAAAATCAGACAGTGTGATTTTCTGGATTTTTTTTCTCATTCTGTCTCTCATAGTTGAGGTGTACCTATGATGAAAATTACAGGCCTCTCTCATCTTTTTAAGTGGGAGAACTTGCACAATTGGTGACTGACTAAATACTTTTTTGCCCCACTGTATATATTTTGTATTCTTGTCTCAGCAATGGTGAAATTGAATTTGTAAGTAAAATCACTGCCCTGACTCTACTCATCAGGCCAGAGCTGTTCTCTTTCTGTGTACGTTTTTTACAACGTAAGGAAACGGTATAGTAACTATAACAGTAAAGAAATAAAACAAAAGAGGCTGGCTATGATCTAAGAAAATTCTACAACCCAGAAACAGATGGGAGCTCTGCTTTTAGGCAGTGCCTGAATCTATATTAATGAATTTGTATTTAAAAATTATTTTATAAATACTTGCAGTTATCAGAAAGTCTCCGAGAGGGTGCTGTGCCCTTTGATGCTGCTTCTGAGGTTCCTGTTACTGAGCAGCGGACTGAAGCCATGATTCGTATCCAGGATGCTTTGCTCGCCCGCACTGGCCCGGAAGCACTCGGGTTACTGCGTGCTGCACGGTAAAACATGTTACTATCTAAATAACTTTTTTTTTTTTTTTTTCCCCCCCTCCCTCTCTTCCTTGAGCTACAATATAAGACTGGAGATATGGGTCTGTCTCAGAAACTGGGTACTGTGGGGGTCCCCCACTAAATATATTCAGTCAATAAACTATACGGTTTTGAATGGTGATGTTGGTTTTAATTTGAAATCAAATGATGAAAGAAATAATACAGATAAAACTAAATCTTTGATGTGAATATTCAGAATTTGGCAAAAATCCTGCAAATTTGTGGAAAAATGGCGGCTTGATCTGGGACATGATAAATGGTTGACTACATCGCGTTCCCTTAAAAAGGTTGTAGTCCACTGAAAAGTCTACAGTTATCACTAATTATATTTTAAATTGTAACTTTATACACCTAAGGATCGGTGCACTCACAGAATAACCATAACCGTAATAAGACATCATGCAAAATATTTGATCACTGTTGTAACTCCGTTTTCCGCAGACCCAAAACCAATACGATCCTATGTTTTGATCTAAACGGAAAGCCTCAGGGTCGAGGTCACTACCTCACCAAAAGTAGTAACTTAAAATCACTACGCCATATAAAAATTTAGTTATAAATCTGCGATTTTGTTTTTTAAAACGAAAGCTGAAAGTTAGGTATAGAATATGTTTCTTACAGAATATGTTACGATGGTAGCTGGTCTTGTATGAATTCCTGAGCTATAAAATGAGTTGTGGTCCATTTTTTACCGTAGCGTGTTATTTGTGTGCGGGGAAGGACACACATTAACAATTTGCATGTGTAGAATGGAATTTTCCACTCCAGCAGTTAGAAGTTGATCGAGCTTCCATTTGCGGTCTTTCTGTTACGCGGGTGATCTGTTCGGACGTTATCGCTGAAAAGGTGAGTTTTGACAGTTTTATTTTGTTTTAGTCTTGCAGTATAAGGCAATAGAATGTTTCTTTTTCATCTTGCTTTCATATTTCGTAGTGTTTGCGTATTTTTGGCCAATATTTTGCAACCATGGTCAATTTAGATTGAACTTTTGATAGAATCTACGGCCAGTCATTTTGCCCCGCTCCGTCCGGTGCGGTAGTGATGTCCTGTTGCTCGTGCGCCGCAGCAGAGACCCACGTGACCTTCAGCCGGTACAGTCGCTGTTCTTTTACCACCACCGTTTTTCTTATCTTTCCATTGTGTCCTATTTTGCCATATCAAATACCCAAAATGTATCCTATTATTCATATTTAAGTGAATAATCAATTCAGTCATCATAACTTGGCATTTTTAATCCAAGCAATCAAAAAGAGGAAATTTATTCAATATTTTCACTCATCTGTGAAGGAGGGGCTTTAATTCTTCATGATGTAGTTATTTTATATGTAAATCAATTTTACAAAAGCCTTTGAATTGTAATAAAAAAAAAAATTTCCACAGTGGAGGCCAGATAAAGCAAGATACGATCTTTATTCTTATTAAACATGACAAAAGAAACATTGAGTGTTGGTAAATGCAAAAAAAAAAGTAAAATTAGAAAATTTTATTTTTTTGACCCAAATGAGAGGCCAGTTTCTGAGACGGACCCATATTGATTGATTGATTGATTGATTGAGATGAGCTCCTAACAGTCTCCATCACAATTTTGTATGGTGTGTCCATGTTGTACTAGCAAGTGACTGGCATACGGTGTCTGTTGCTTTGTGTTATGTTGGCTAACTAAATGCCTTTAACAATCAACATAGCAAAGAATATGTTGCATAGTGGTATTTACCCTACATTTTAGAAATTTGATGAATTTGGATTTTCAGTTGCCTCTGAGTGACTCATCATTCATTATCTCTAGCCGCTTTATCCTTCTACAGGGTCGCAGGCAAGCTGGAGCCTATCCCAGCTGACTACGGGCGAAAGGCGGGGTACACCCTGGACAAGTCGCCAGGTCATCACAGGGCTGACACATAGACACAGACAACCATTCACACTCACATTCACACCTACGGTCAATTTAGAGTCACCAGTTAACCTAACCTGCATGTCTTTGGACTGTGGGGGAAACCGGAGCACCCGGAGGAAACCCACGCGGACACGGGGAGAACATGCAAACTCCACACAGAAAGGCCCTCGCCGGCCCCGGGGCTCGAACCCAGGACCTTCTTGCTGTGAGGCGACAGCGCTAACCACTACACCACCGTGCCGCCCCCCTCTGAGTGACTGTGTTCTTGAAAAGTCAAATTCTTGTCCAGTGAACAGAATGTTTCTTCCAAATCAACTAGCTCAATTAATATCTGCTCACACAGTGGCTCCATAGAGTTAAAACTGCCTGCAGCATTTTTAATATCATATCCTCTTTGTACTCTGGTCTTCACTCATTTTATTGGTAAATAGTGTAGATGTGTGTACATTATGTATTTTGTAAGAAATTGACTAATTAATGCGTTTATTATCCATGTAAACATGTTCTTTGATTACTGGCGCATTTCTCCCTTATTCAAGCTTTCTATTTTTGTATTGCCCTCGAAATACCACCTTTACCCCCTTACTCCCCATTCTCAGTGAAGTGTGGCCAGAGGGAGATGTATTCGGTTCTGCTGAGGTGGAACCTGAAGAAGAGCTTGATCTTCTGAAGCAGATTCTCTTTGCTGAACTTCCCAGTAAGCTCATCTCTAAATACTGTTTCTTCATTTCAAGTCAGCCAGTTCAGGAAGAATACACAGAATGGTCTAGTAAAACATCTTGAAAAGCGTGTGTAGGTTGTGAAATTAATGATGCATTTGATCTGGGACATGAACAGTAATTGGCTCTAACCTTAGCACTTTAAAAAAATAAATAGTTCAGAAATAAGTCTATTGAGCCTCCTGAACGTGTGCGGCTTTTGTGGTGTTCAGGGCCAGCTCAGGCAGAACCTGCAGTGGAGGAGGATGAGGCAGAACTAGATGAGGAAGAAGAACTAGAGACTGTGCGTGTTTCTGAAACGGAGTTCAACTTTTTGGATTTTATCAAGAGGTGAGTGTGAAGGCATTCAGAATTAAAGTTCTCAGTCACCAGTTTTGCCAAATGTTCTGACTTTTTTTCTAAATTAAAGGACCGTACATGTAAATCTCTCATCTCTGCTTCGAAACACCAGATGTGAATTTTTGGTATGCTTAGGCTACGTTTACATTAGACCGTATCTGTCTCATTTTCTTCGCGGATGCACTGTCCGTTTACATTAAACCGCCTGGAAACGCCGGGAAACGGGAATCCGCCAGCGTCCACGTATTCAATCCAGATCGTGTCTGGTCCGGTGCTGTGTAAACATTCAGAATACGCGGATACGCTGTGCTGAGCTCTAGCTGGCGTCTCATTGGACAACGTCACTGTGACATCCACCTTCCTGATTCGCTGGCGTTGGTCATGTGACGCGACTGCTGAAAAACGGCGCGGACTTCCGCCTTGTATCACCTTTCATTAAAGAGTATAAAAGTATGAAAATACTGATGCAAATACTGCCCATTGTGTAGTTATGATTGTCTTTAGGCTTGCCATCCTTCCACTTGCAAGTGGTAAGTGATGTGCGCTGGGATCACACACACAGCGGCTCAGTCCCGAATCAGTGGTTGTGCACTTCACTCGCGTGCTCTGTGAGCTGCACAAGGCCGAAGTGCGCACCCTCCAGAGGGCACTCGCTGTTCAGGGCGGAGTGATTTGGAGCGCAGGATGCCTGCGGAGCCGAGCGTATCCGTGTATTGGTGTTGCTGTGTGCACGCAAATCGTGTATTGGTGTTGCTGTGTGCACACTAATCGTTTTAAAGACGTTAATCTGATGATCCGCTGATACGGTCTAATGTAAACATGGGCTTAGTTTAACGCAGGGCTTGTTGATTTTTCTTGAAAAATGCGCTACAAAGTAAATTACTGTTTGAAGTGCAATAGGCAACTTTTTAATATTTCTCTTTTGGTCAGTTTACTCAGTATAATACTTGATGGAAATAAAGGTCTATATTTGCTCATAAATTGTTCATAAATGCTAAATAACGATAAAGTGAATTTAGAAAAGACTATTTTTCTTCACCAGGTTTGCAAACCCAAATGTTGTTCAGCCATATTTGGTGTTGCTGCGCTCGTACTCAACAAACACACCACATACCAACCACTGCATTGCCCGCATGTTATACCGCATTGCTGTGGACCTGAAGATGGATGCTTTACTTTTCCAGCTTTCTGTCTTCCACCTCTTCAATAAAATCTTCGCTGACCCTGCTGCCTCAGCTTATAAGGTGCTTTACCACAATCAGCTCTTGAAGCTCCTGCTCATTATTGTATTTTACGTGTTTCTAATCACTTTGCTTACATTTACCTCCATTTGACTGAGGCTTTTATCTAGAATGACTTAAAGTGCATATCCTGGACCAATTTCGTTTTTTTTTTTATTTTATATGAAAGTATGTCTCTTTACACACTCATCTAGAAGGGTAATTTTGCACAAGGCCATCTGTCTACAGCAGAAAAAAACAAAACAAAACGCATCTGGAAAAATCCCAAGGAAGTCTGGAGCCAGATTTGTGACGTCACGTGCGGATCCGCCAAATCGTAAGAAACACAGTTTAATACGAAAAATACTGAAAACTTGAAATGAAAAATCAGAATATTTCATCGTTTCCGCCATTTTGGCCCGCACTGAATCTTGTAACATGCGGACTGAATAAATCGCGAATTCTGATTGGTCGAAAATTGCCAAACACCCTGCGTTGTAGTTTCCTCTTTCTTGGCGGGAGAACCACATTTTTTTTGCTGACTCACTCTTCTGGATCAAGATGAATCCCAACAAACGCCCCAAATTGAATGTGACAAAAACTGATTCGTTTTTCCACAAAAAGACAGAAAAGGTATGTGTGATACATTGATTAACAAGGGGGTTTCATTGGGGTATGGTAAAATAGAATACTGTTGTTTTTTTTTTTTTTATTAAATACTGTAACTAGATCAAAAGATTATATACAATTCATTGTTGTTTATTTTCTTTTCACTTTTGTTACCAAATCAGACACCATACATACATCTGATACATTCAGGAGTGAAACTGAAAAAAATACAAAGTAAAAATATGCAATATTTCTGATCAAAAATTACACGCCATTTCACCCTGAAAATGTCCTAGAATGCAGGAAATGAAGTCTAAATTTCAAAAATTTTCTGGGGGGGCATGCCCCCAGACCCCCCTAGAGGGACTTCGCGCCTGCAGCGCTCGTCTTCGCACCTGCGGCGCTTATCAGGATTATATAAAATATTATTTTTGACTGGTAAATTTCTTTTTCTGCCTAATACCCTATTGCACGAAGCGCTCCCATTTCTCTCTCATTGTCCGGTCTTTTGGAAAACGCTGAGTACTAATCCCATCATGATTGGTGTTGCTACACCCTCCTACGATACATCTGTTAACCATTTTAATAATTACGTGATAACGTTGAAGAAATTTGCAGAAAACCACCAGGTCGTTTTCTCATAAACAAACCAGCGCTGACGTAGGATTCAGAGGGAGGCGTCCCGCACATGACGTCACGAAAATCAGTGTTTGCCGGGAAATCCAAATGCCAAGTTTTTTCAGAGGCGGACCAATTCGCCTCAAATGGCTTGATTTCAACTGAATTTTTCTGGTATTGCGCAAGGTAAAAAAAAACTGCGGAGAATGCAGAATGTTAGAGATATTTGACCAAAGTTTAATATAAAATAGGAGAATTATATTGATCTTGCTCCTGAATTTACCCGTGATATGCACTTTAACAGGCGGCACGGTGGTGTAGTGGTTAGCGCTGTCGCCTCACAGCAAGAAGGTCTGGGTTCGAGCCCCGTGGCCAGCGAGGGCCTTTCTGTGTGGAGTTTGCATGTTCTCCCCGTGTCCGCGTGGGTTTCCTCCAGGTGCTCCGGTTTCCCCCACAGTCCAAAGACATGCAGGTTAGGTTAACTGGTGACTCTAAATTGAGCGTAGGTGTGAATGTGAGTGTGAATGGTTGTCTGTGTCTGTGTCAGCCCTGTGATGACCTGGCGACTTGTCCAGGGTGTACCCCGCCTTTCACCCGTAGTCAGCTGGGATAGGCTCCAGCTTGCCTGCGACCCTGTAGGACAGGATAAAGCGGCTAGAGATAATGAGATGAGAATGAGATGCACTTTAACGTTGATACAGGATGCAAACAGTTGAGGGGAAAGTTGTGGTTTCAAATCCGTGTCAGGATTTCAAATTGCAACTTTCTGATCAGTAGAATAATGTCTTCCAAGCAAAAATCAGTCAACACACAGCTTTCTTGTATAAACTGAAATAATGTGGTTGGGGGGGGTTTGAAATAGTGTGTTTGTCTGATTGCTGCCACTACAGGGATTATTGTTACCACGAACTTAACCCTACTCTAACTGGCCTATCAAAAAAGCAACAAAAGAGGATCTCTGTATTCACATGAGCCTAATGCGTAAACCGTGTACTTAATTTTGTATCGTATAGTTGACAGGATCTGCTGGAGGGCAAAAAAAATTCTTATAGTCCATAACTATGGCAAAATACTTCACAGGTTTAGATAGTACTTTAAATCATGGGGTCGGCTCATGGCGAGGTACTGAATCCAGAAAAGGCTTGCTTAATCTACTTTGTATAATGGTAGTAATAAGAAGCATCCTTTCATATCTCTCTTCTGTTTTCTGTCCATTCTGGCAGGAGCTGGTGACTTTTGCCAAGTATGCTGTGAACCGGTTCTTCTCTCTCGCTGCCCAGAACAGCAAAGCCTTCATCGAACTACTTTTCTGGAAGAATGTTGGTGCTGTGAGACAAATGACTGAAGGCTACAGTGTAGATCAGTGAGTGTGTGGTTTTTTTTTTTAAAATGTGCAAGTCTTCGTCAGTATACAAACTGAACAATCGTGAATCTGTACTATGTGGAGGCTTAAGGATCGACCAAACCAACTACCTGTCATTTTTGTCTGTAATGTTCAAACTTCGTTTCTTAGCATGATTTGACAAGATAAAGGAAGAGTCTCTGCAAATGCTATTTTATAATAAATGTTTAGAAGCATTTGTAGAATGCTTATGCGAATTATTAAGTGATCTGAACTATATTTGGACTTTAGGCCACACCAATTTAATTAGTTGGTTCTCGGATTTTTTTCAGGAAAAATATGAAGCGAGTGCGCAAAATACAGGGTTCGTACAGTCATGAAAAACCTGGAAAAGTTTTGGAATTTTAAAATTAAATTTCCAGGCCCTGGAAAAGTTATGGGAAAAAGTATTTTGTTCAGAAGTTTTGGAAAAGTCATGGAAATCTATCTAGTGTTTCATCGATTATCTTTATAAAATTGATGTGCCGTAATAAAATGTAAATCGCCACAAGTTGTCTTGGAAATGTTGTCTAGCGCAGTCTGCATAGCCTACTGGCTATGCCTGTTGACTGCCACACCCAGTATTGCCAGATTGGGCGGTTTTCAAATTAGGCAGGTTTTAGTGCCTCCAGGCGGTTTTTGAGCATTTTTGGGCTGGAAATCATCAGTCACATCTGGCAACCCTGGCCACACCCTCCTTGTAACGTGCGACGTGCTAGTAGTTGTAGCGTGCTAGGCGTGGTGCGTCAAGTGTGGGGATGCTGGGACCTCCCCTGCCCGAGCTACGAGCGTCCAAAGTCGGGCTGGACCCCGGGATAGAAACAAAACCTAAGCGGAGCGCCGCGGCGCGCCTCAGGGCGAATTACGATGCTGGAGCCCTGGAGCTCTCGTTTGATGTTTGATTTTTTTTTTTTTTGCGTGTACAGATGGTAAATAAGATATTGGATTGGATAATATCCTCAGTTTTATGACTCCTTGAGAGTTTTGCGTTTTAAAGGATAAAAAGACTTAATTTGTAATAGGTGAAGTCATATTAGCCTACCCATTTCTTAATCTTGTATATTCTTTGAATTTGGATGTCACAATTGATTTTATTTTGCTTAAATTTATAGGAAAGGGATGGAAATAGACATTCCACTTTTTCAGACTTTCACCCTCTATTTTCATTTTTTTATGATGCCATTTAGGCGATGCTTAATATTCAGTGTAGGGCCCTGAGGACCTTGCTGGATTTGGATGTAAATGTTGTTGATTAAACTGATTGAACACAGAAATAAATAGACATTCAATGTTGTCTTCAAATTGTAACTCTTCATTTCCGCATTTACGATATCATTTAGGCAATGGTTAAATTACAATATAGGCCTATTGTGAAAGCACCTGTAAATTTCAGTAGTCTGCCTGTGTGCATATGTGGGGGGGGGGGTCATAGTGCCAAAGTACCAAAATGCTTGTAATGCACAAATTACAAAGTTATGGGGTTGGGCCTGGACACGGGGTGGGTTGCTGAGAGCATGGGCTATGGGTTTGGGACAGATGGACTGGATATTTGGGGAAACATGGACTGTGGGTGTGTACTTGCATATGTGATGTGAAGGGGCATGAGGTACAGTACTGTAGTTGTCTGTGTGTGAAGAAAGGGGGCAACAGTGTTGTGAATGGTGACGTGAAATAGGTATGTGTATGATGTGATTGTGCATGAGTGGGGCTGCTATGTAAACTAGTGTTGGGGGCTGTACTATAAATGTGATGAACCAGCGATGGTCATGGAAATTCAGTAAAAGGTTTTGGAAAAGTCATGGAAAAAAAACTGGTGAAAAAGTGTAAGAACCCTGAAAAAAAAATGCTCTGATGGTAAAATTAGCGGTGGAAATAGAGGGCTTTCATAATAGAGAAACAAAACATGGGCATTATTAAAAAATGTTCTGTTTCCGGTCCACCGGCCGGGTGAGTGCCGTTTGTGCAGTTGAATTTTTTTTTTTTTAACGCCGGTTTTTCGACATTTTTTTCGGGTTCGTAAATCTAAAATCGAACTTGACATTTCCGCATTCCCAGGGCTTTCCACTAAGCCAGCCATGACAAATAAGTAGCCAGCCGGGGGGGAATAAACACAAAATAAACTCCTGTGCACGCAGTTCCCAGGATTAAATGTATTTTCCACAGACCATTTATTTATTCACTTTACTCAAATACAAAGTAAAATGGCAGTAAATCTTCTTTCTTTTCTTGCGTATTGCATCATGAGGCGTTCCTGGCTTGTAAATCTCTTATTTTCGGTGCATGACACATTCACGCAGCTGAGCATGCTATGAATTAACAACGACAACGGTCTGCAGTGGCGGCTACACAAACACTCAGCGAACATTTCTCCATTTGTGTATGAAAATACACTCCAACGACTCGGTTTGGTTTCATTTACAACCAACGGTGTCTTTTGATGCCAGCACGTAATTGAACGAGAGAAGACCGGTTTACCGGAGACAAAATAAGCGTTCTCTCTGCTTCTGTTCCCTCCGACGGCCCCGCCACACTACTGCCTCCGCCGAGTGCGCGCGCACTCACCGCATGTCGGGGCCGCGGATGAGTTACTCTCCCTTGATCAACGAAGTCTGCGGGGAATTTGTGGTTATTATCGGTACAAACAGCGCAAATCACAACTTAAATGAGTGCGGTTCAGTTTGACATTGTCAGTCTGTTTGATAAACATTTAATTTTATTAAAATCGAAAATTAATATTTCGAGCCTGTGGGCTACAAAAATAAGTCATTAAAGTAGCTGGCTGGACTTAATTGTGTAGGCGGCAGCCGGTGCTTGTGGAAAGCCCTGCATTCCACGCAGAATATAGAATTGAATCAGTTCTGCGCATGCGCCGTGCGGCACAAAAAAACGGCAGCCACCATGAAGGAAGGAGATCCGGAGTTTTCAAACATTTGCTTAAGTGTGAAATCGCAAAATGGTATTCTAGCGAACAACAAAATAGTAAAGATTCAGAAAAACAAATCATTCAGTGATCATTTTAATAGTGTAATTTCATCCAAACTAGGCCTAACGGTCGATTTAGAACTACAAAAAGTCCGTGTGTCGGACATTTTAAGTACCTTTTGTAAAAGTTTTGCAAATGTTGCAGTCAGCATTTAAAATGCTAACTTAGTTTTTGTACAAGTTTCAGTTGATTAAACCGTCATATTTTATTAAATGTGTCTGCTTTTGTAATAAAGTACTGAAAGAAAAAGCAAACACAGCATTGCAATTTCTTATCCATCCATATATACAAAAAAAAAAAATCCCTCCCTCCCGACTGAAAATTTTTTTGCTCACCCGGTGGACAGGAAACGGATTTTTTTTTTAAGGATGGCCTTATTGTTACACACTTCATATGGCTCTTTTAATAGCTTATCTTATTTCCACCCATATGCATTAAGGGCTAGCTCTGGCTGCACATCTTTTATCAGGCAAACCAGTAAACAGATAGGCTAACTAAACGATTGAATTAAAGTCAATTGAACATCTACAATGCACAGCAAGATTTGACCAGGAGTAGGCTACTTCTGATGGCTAAATACTTCGAATGATTTTTTTGTTTGCCCCTCACATCAATCAATGAAATATATAAATCAAACCCACCTCCACAGAGTCGTTGTCCAAGTTGGGACATCGCAGGCTAACAAGCTCACGGCATCTTGAGTACAACTGTGCAAGGTTTTCCCCCTCTTGAATTTCAACACACCTGTCAAAGATTTTACGCTTCTGTTCGCTGAATATCCTAACAATCACAAACACAGGCTTTGCAGGATTCCCCTCCGCAGGCATGTTTCTTCCACAAGTCTTTATCGAAAGTGAAAGGGGTAATTTGATTGGTTTTCGACGTCACGTGACCTCACTTGCAGTCAATTTCGTTTTGTTTTTTTTTTTTTTTCATTTTGCATTTTCTTCAAGCGGCGATTCCGAGAACCAACTAATCGAATTGGTGTGGCCTTATGGACATTTGTAGTCCTTTACAGTGGTGCTTGAAAATTTGTGAATCTTCGAGAATTTTCTGTATTTCTGCATAAATATGACCTGAAACAACGTCAGGTTTTCACACAAGTCCTAAAAGTAGATAAAATGAACTCGATTAAACAAGTGAGACAAATATATTACACTTGGTCATTTATTTATTGAGGAAAATGATCCAATATTATACATCAGTGAGTGGCAAAAGTATGTGAACCTCTGGGATTAAGGTGAAGTTAGAGTCAGGTGTTCTACTTGGCTCCGAGACAGATGGCAGAAGTCACTCCTGCACCTGCCGCCGCACCAGCCAAAGCGCCCAAGTCAGGGGTGGCACGGTGGTGTAGCGGTTAGCACTGTCGCCTCACAGCAAGAAGGTTCTGGGTTCGAGCCCAGCAGCCGATGGGGGGGGGCCTTTCTGTGTGGCGTTTGCATGTTCTTCCTGTGTCTGTGTGGGTTTCCTCCGGGTGCTCCAGTTTCCCCCATAGTTCAAAGACGTGGTTACGTTAACATGGGGTGGTCTTGGGCTAAAGTGCCCTTGAGCAAGGCACCTAACCCCCAACTGCTCTCTGGGTGCTGTTGCTCACGTGTGTGTGTACGTGTTCACTGCTTCAGATGGGTTAAATGCCGAGGACAAATTTCACTGTGCTTGAGTGTGCATGTGACGGGAGTCTTTTTATTTAAAGAACAGGGAACTATCAAAGTCTGATCTTCACAACACGTTTGGGTGTATATCGTGGGACAAAGCAGATTTCTGAGAGTTGTGGATGCTCAAGTTGGAAAAGTTTACAAAATAATCTCTAAAGAATTTGGACTTCAGCAATCCACAGAGAGACATCATGTGTAAATGTAGGAAATTTTAAGACCGTTGTTACCATCCCCAAGAATGGTCAACCAACAAAGATCACTCCAAAAGCAAGGCGTGAAATAGTCTGCGAGGTCACAAAGGAACCCAGGGTAACTTCTAAGCAACTGAAGGCCTCTCTCACATTGGCTAATGTTAATATTATGATTCCACCATCAGGAGAACACTGAACAACAGTGGTGTGCATGCAAGAAGAAAGCCATTGCTGCCCATTTAGCTTGTTAACCCCTTCGGTTGCTGCGTATACAATTGTGTACATCTCTTTCTACAGTAATATAATGTCTGTATCATGACCGAAGGGGTTATACATCATGTGGACAAGGCTAGAAGGCTATTGGAAAAAATGTTTTTGTGGATAGATGAAGCCAAAATAGAACTTTTTGGTTTAAATGGGAAGTGTTTGTGAAAAGAAAGCACTGCATTCCAGCTTAAGAACTTTATCTCATCTGTGAAACATGGTAGTGGTAGTATGATGACTGGGCCTGTTTTCTGCATCTGGGCCAGAATGACTTGCCATCATTGAAGTAATCATCAATTCTAAATTATTCCAGCAAATTCTAAAGGATAATGTCAGGGCATCCGTCTATGAACTGAATCTCAAGAGAAAGTAGATCATGCAGCAAGATAACGACCCTAAGCGCACACATCATTCTGTTAAAGAAGAATAAAGTTCATGTTTTGGAATCACCAAGTTAAAGTCCTGACCTTAATCCAGTAGAAATGTTGTGCGAGCAGTTCATGTGAGGAAATCCACCAACATCCCAGAGTTGAAGCTGTTCTGTATGGAGGAATGGGCTAAAATTCCTCCAAGCCGGTGTGCAGGACTGATCAACAGTTACCGCAAACGTTTAGCTGCAGTTATTGCTGCACAAGGGGGTCACATCAGATACTGAAAGCAAAGGTTCACATACTTTTGCCACTCACAGATATGTAATATTGGCTCATTTTCCTCAATAAATAAATGACCAAGTATAATAGTTTTGTCTCATTTGTTTAACTGGGTTTTCTTTATCTACTTTTAGGACTTGTGTGAAAATCTGATGATGTTTTAGATCATATTTATGCGGAAATGTAGAAAATTCTAAAGGGTTCACAAACTTTTTCAAGCGCAATTGTACATAATACTTCATAAAGTAAGAATTAAGTAATGTTGTATTAAATTTTCTGCTTCTGTGTCATCATGAATGTGACTCCATAAAGAAATATTGCTCCCCCACTTGTTCTTTTTCCATTATATCAGCGATGGTGCCAAGAAAAAAGCCAAATGGACACCAGAGGAGGAAGAGGAGCTTCGGCGGTTATATGAAGAATACAAGGATTCTGGAGGTGAGACTCCTTTTGCTTGTGCATGGAGAAAAAAGGTAATTTTTAAAGGTCCCATGGCATGGTGGTTTGTTGATGCTTTAAACGGGCTCGTGGAGGCTTCCGGATGTTATATCCGCAGCCTTTCTCGAAATGAACCCTCGGGACGTAAATATAGCCTCCTGGGAGAAAGCCCCATTTCAGCGCTTTTCCCAGTGCATCGTTTTGCTAATGAGGAGCAGGAGGCGGGGAAGGGTAGAGGGTGGGGGCGGGTCATGGGGGGAGGGGCTTGACCAAACTGCGCACACACATACTCGCTGCTATCAGCGCCTGTCGCCACGCTGCTAAGACAAAACCCCGTTCTCCCTCGGACTCCTTTCGTAAACTCGACGTGACACAGAGAACAGAGTGTGAGAGTGTTCGGAGTGGTAGTTTACGAACGTATAATACCCTAGGCTTGAACACGCACTCCATAACCAAAGAGGATAGAAGCAGCAACTACAGCAACATATCGCTTATCCAACAGAAGACATGCATTGCGGCGCAACAGTCAAACATAAGCTCATAAGTTACAGTCAATTTCCAGACTAAACTCAGTTTAACAGAGGATGCTGCATGCTCTTTAGTTTTGTAGCGCAGAGTACCTGGCTAACTGCAGGAAGCGGTTAGCTGCACAGCTAATGTAGCCATTGCTAGGCTAACGCACCGATTTTAAAACACGGCAAAACGACCAGTTATACACTTACTTGTTCGGTGTTTGTTGCTGATGCGGCAGGGATGCTTGGTACGGACCCAGGCTTCAGTGACAGTTGATGTGCAAAACCTGCCCTGTACTGTCCCAAGTTGTGGAAACATTCCTCAGGAAAATGCTTCCAACAAACATACACTGTCTTAGGTAGACTCGATGGCGTATTATTGGAGTAAATAAAATTAAGCCACTGCGTCTTCAGGGGCTCTCCCGTCGGCAGTAAAAACAGACTCTTTTCTGTGTTGTCACATCCATGTACAGCGCAATTTCCATGTTTGGCTCGCTTAGGTGATGCCATGTTGTTGTGTCCTCCCTCTATGGTCTCCTCACTACAACTGGGCGGGGCAATCCATACAGTGGGTGGGAATCCAGAGGGGGGGCGTGGGGATCATCTCCCTTGCTGACGTAGTAAAGGGAAGAGCTTATCAACGCGCCGTTTTGACGCGCCATTCTCAAATGTTGGGCATAGTTTGGTTTACACATTATGAAGTTTCTAGCCACTGGGGTGACTTAAGAAAGTCAGAGGAACTCATTTTAACGTTAAAAAACCTCAGAAAGTGAAAATTTCATGCCATGGGACCTTTAAAAAATAATAATTACTGCAGTGATTTAGTGTTCCAGCTGGCAACAATTATTTTAATTCTAACTTGATGCAGTGAGTAGCTTCTCATTTCTTGAACAACCATGTTGGTAGAAATGTTCTGTGGTTGCTGAAAAGATGTTCCTGTGTTTCATGAGGATCAAATTATTGGTCTGCGTCAAGCAAACAAAACAACTCCGGAGATTGCTAAAATGACTGGAATTGGGTTAAGAACTATGGAATCAATTTTGTGCCAAAATGTTCATACAATACTTTTGAAATATCAAACAAAAACGATAAATCAAAATTTAAAAGAAAAAAGTCCATTTTTTTAGACTGGCAAACAAATTATTCGTGTAATCGTGCAAAATATCAGTCTATTACTCTTCAGAAACCTTTTTATTTTTGTTCCGCGTCTTAATTTTGTTTGACGTAATTTATTTTGGTTGCGATTCCAGCTTTCTCGTTTGCGCTCCCTGACTTTTTGCTTGCAGTTTTGGCACAAACTTCACGTGTGGGTGGGCTGTCCAGGAACGCATTCCCATTGGCTAACTTGTGTTTGACTGACAGCTACGCTCAGCGATTCCCCCGGAGGCTGTTGCGGCCATTCCCTACTCGGATTCTGGCGGACTGTTTGACGAGTGACCGATCCATTGACGGTAAGCAAGGATCGAGTGGACTTCAGTGGTGACTATGATATTGAATTAATTCAACAAAGTGTAAGTACGGGACAAATGTGTTGTATGTGTTGCAGTAGTGCACAAGTCCACTCGATCCTTGTTTACCGTCAATGGATCGGTCACTCGTCAAACAGTCCGCCAAAATCCGAGTAGGAAATGGCCGCAACAGCCTCCGGGGGAATCGCTGAGCGTAGCTGTCAGTCAAACACAAGTTAGCCAATGGGAATGCATTCCTGGACAGCCCACCCACACGCGAAGTTTGTGCCAAAACTGCAAGCAAAAAGTCAGGGAGCGCAAACGAGAAAGCTGGAATCGCAACCAAAATAAATTACCTCAAACAAAACCAAGAAAGATGCAGAACAAAAATAAAGGTTTCTGAAGAGTAATAGACTGATATTTTGCACGATTACACAAATAATTTGTTTGCCAGTCTAAAAAAAAATTGACTTTTTTTTTAAATTTTGATTTATCGTTTTTGTTTGATATTTCAAAAGTATTGTATGAACATTTTGGCACAAAATTGATTCCATAAAGAACTGTCCAGCACATTTATTAAAACCTGGTAGGATAATGCTGAACCATCAACTTCACAGAATAAATGTGGTCGGAAAATAATCCTGACTGACCACGATCAGAGATCCCTTAAACGCTTGGTGAAGTCAAATTGTAAAGAGTTGACAGCAGAACTCACGGCTTTGTTTAATAGTGAAAAGTAAAAGCATTCCAATCTGCACAATGAGACGAGAACTCGCAGGATTTTGACTAAAGAGCTGTGTCCAGGGCTGCACGTGAACTACTTTTGCATGCAACACTGGTGCTACGGAGGTTGATGGTTTTGTAGCACAAGCCAAAAGGTTGTAGCATGGAAATAAAACATCTGTTTCCATTTCTAAAAACAAGTAGTGCAGTTCATCACTTAAACAGTCTGGCAAAGGACATAAATGTTGCATACAGGGCACACAAAATCCAAACTTTTAACAAGAAATGTTTTCAAATGCAGTACCAGTCAAAAGTTTGCACACCCCTACTCATTCATAGGTTTATCTGTATTTTGACCATTTTCTACATTGTAGAACAATACTGAAAACATGAAGTGTGAGCTAACATATGGAACATGTATGGAATTATGTGGTCTTAAAAAAAAAAAAGGTTTTTTGAACAAAACGTGTTTAATTTTTTTTTTAGATTCTTCAAAGTAGCCACCTTTTACCGTGATGACGCTTTGCACACTGTTGGCGTTATCTTAACCAGCTTCATGAGGTAGTCACTGGAATGCTTTTCAGTTAACAGGTGCCTCGTCAAAAGTTAATTAGTGCAATTTCTTGCCGCCTTAATGCGTTTTAGACCATCATACTGTAAATAATAAAAAAAAAAAAGCTACAGTAAATGGCCCTATTCCACAACTGTAGTAATCTAGTCTGGCTAACGCGACTGCAAAGCTCTACGAGCTATTGGTCTGGCCAAGATATTAAGCCCAACCGTTTCCCAGAGCCCATGGTTGACCCGCCTCCCTGAAATGCCTCAGTTTGCTACTGGTCGAAGCCAGAAAAGGCTGTGACGAAGCTTCAACCAATCACATCACTCTTTCCTCTGACGTATGCGATGTGACGGGGCTAACTGGTAGATTAAACCATAGACATCCTATTATTAAACTCTTACCGAAGCCGGTCGGAAGCAAGACGAAAACGTCCTTCCTTTCAATAAATACCTCCAGGGCTGCTCTTTGCTCCGTTTTCAATGAGAACTTCCCGTTGAATGCTTTCAATACAGCATTCGTGAATGAAGCGCTTCCGGTATAGATTCTGTAAATAATCTATGGCTTCCGGTCGCAGTTCTACTACGTCAGTGCCTTGAACACGCCTCTACCCAGGGCCGTTGGAGATGCTCAAAGTTGATTGGTTCCCGATTTTTTTGGGAGCTTGGAAGAGCTGTAGATAGCTTGCCTGGCCAGACTAAGCTCGCAACAGGCCCTCATGTTGCGTCACGCTTAGGATGGGCGGGCCCAGGCTAGTAGTAATCCATATTATGCCAAGATCCGCTTAACTAAGTAAAGAGAAACGACATCCATCATTACTTTACTTTAAGACATGAAGTGTCTTTTTTTTTTTTTTTTTTGATTAATAAAAATAAAGAAGGCGGCACGGTGGTGTAGTGGTTAGCACTGTCGCCTCACAGCAAGAAGGTCCTGGGTTCGAGCCCCGTGGCCGGCGAGGGCCTTTCTGTGTGGAGTTTGCATGTTCTCCCCGTGTCCGCGTGGGTTTCCCCCACAGTCCAAAGACATGCAGGTTAGGTTAACTGGTGACTCTAAATTGACCGTAGGTGTGAATGTGAGTGTGAATGGTTGTCTGTGTCTATGTGTCAGCCCTGTGATGGCCTGGCGACTTGTCCAGGGTGTACCCCGCCTTTCGCCCGTAGTCAGCTGGGATAGGCTCCAGCTTGCCTGCGACCCTGTAGAAGGATAAAGCGGCTAGAGATAATGAGATGAGATGAATGAAAAATAAAGAAAAAAATCCACTGAATTAGGTGTGTCCAAACTTTTGACTGATAGTGTGTATCTTTAAATGTTCCCTTTTATTTTGCCCTTAATTGTATCTGGCAGTGATTCTTCTTGGAGTTTTGGTTTAGCACTCAAATACCGCTGCATTTTCTTGTTGTCTAGCAGTGTTGGGAAAGCTAACTGGAAAAGCTAAATGGTGCTTTACTACACTGAAGCTACTCCCCAGAGAAATGTAGGAAGCTAAGCTAGGCTAGCATAGCAAAAATAATTTACTACGTCAGATGCAACTTTTTTTTTTTTTTTGTAAAACCAACTTCATGCCAAGTCAGTGCTATCTCAGTGATTTTAATATAAGTCTGTCAAACAGATACGCAGGTAAAACATGTTTATGTTTAGGTGCTGTGTATTTAACAGTTAAGTACCGTATATAGTAACAGCCAATTTTTTTGTTTATTTTTATTGTTAAAATAAAGTGACCTGCAACTCTGCCTTTATAAAGGCTTGACCAGTATTTCAGTTGTTTGGATGATGCATGGTTTTGCAGGTTTCTTGAAAAAGACGAATTATGCGTATAAAGCAGCTCATTTAAAATTGCATTTATAAATGTTGATATTTTTATAGTATAAGCAAACATACAATCAGATGCTAGGGAATGCTGAGCCCGTATAGAACGTAAGGAAGAGACAGTATTTATATTTACTCCTGTTTGAGAGTTTAGTGGTATAACGGTTTATAATGTTGATAGGGTCTAATATGAAGAAATATGTTATTTACCAACTGGGAGGTCCGTATGGTGAAATACCGTGACCAAGGTCTTGAAAGTACTGACTGAGGCCCACTGGGCCGAGATCAGTACTGAAGGTCGAGGTCACGGTATTTCACCTTACAGACCGACCTTAAGCTGGTAAATAATATATATATTTTTTTCTTTACCAAATTATAACAGAAAACGAGAGCGCCCGAAAGGGAAAACCGAGCCGAGCCGCCCTTTTGAATCCTCATTCACGGCTGTAATGCAAATTGCTTCCTCCTCGGTATACAAGTGCACTTCCATGGCAGGAAAAAAAAAAAAACTACGTTTTTCCGTCTATGTAGTCCCCTATTTATACAAAATTGAGTCATTCAGGATTCAGCCATGTTTTTGCTCGGCATTAGCAACAGTTACAGGTTTTTAGCTTTCTCCTGAAATGTTTTACTTTATTTCTTCTTCCTCAGGGTAGTAAAACTCGCTTTCGCTGTGACGACTGTCGTTATCGCTATCCATGCTGTAAAATTAATGCTATTCTCCTGAGAAATGCTGGCAAAAATTTATAAGATTTTTGATAATCTTATAAATAAATCTTATTTAAAAAAATAAATGTTGACAAAAAATGCTACCATGTTTGTTGTGAATGAGTGAGTTGCCAGAGGTCCGTAACCGGGGTCCGTATCATAGAATACAGACCCGCTCGCCAGCCAATCAGAGCGCAGGATTTGATGGAAACCGGACCGCGAAAAAAATAGGGTTATTTAAAAAGACCTTGTTTTAATAGTATGTAATACTGTGTAACTAACACTATTGCTGTCTAATTTTCAGGATTTGTAGCGCCTTAAAATCATCAATAACCGTTTTCATATGCAGTCTTTGTGTTTGTGTTTATATGTCAGTTCCTGACATTGTGGAGACCCTTCTGCCATTGCTCAGCACAGACCGCACCAGACGACAGGTGGTGGTCCAGATGGTATCTCTGGGTTTGGTGGACAGTGTAAAGGACTTGAAGAAAGAAAGGTATTTGGGCTTTGACTAGCTTATTCTGACCGAAGAAAAGTTTTGCAGAAATTATGACAGAATGATGCATTATGTGACAGACATGAAAGAAGGGGTGTTCACACAGCACGTGTTTGCATCGATGCTGCACCAATGTATTTTGTTGCGATATATCTTACACCGGTGTAAATTTTGTGGAGTGTTCACACGTCACAAACCTGCTTACTAGAGAGAAGCGTGTTAGCACCGGTGCAGCCCCACTTGCGTTCACACGGCAGTTTTTGCGACCGTGCTATACGATAGCAATAATGCGGAAATGAAATATGCACATGCGTGAAAATGTACTTCCTTTTCCCGGTTGTCATGGCATCACCAAGTGCCGGGAAAACAACGTGGATGAAGACACCAGTGTTGCCAGATACTGCTGACGTTTTCCAGCCCAAAATATGTTCAAATCCGCCAAAATGTACTTAAAACCGCCCAATCTGGCAACACTGGAAGACACGCAGTTCTGTTGTTGCTGATATTCGCCATTTTGGAAGCGCAAAATACCAGGATGCAAATTATGCAATGCCCGTATGTAATCAACTCTCCTCACGCGTAGCGAGTCTACCCCTGTAGCGTTCAGACGTCCCATTTTATATCGGTGCTGCCCCGCAAACTAGCATTTACTCCGGAGTAAATTTCTTAAACCACCTCCCGAGCAGGCTTAGATTTGTACCGGTTTAAGCAGCTTTCAGAGGCTACACCGGTATAACTTTGTACCGTGTGAACACTCTACCGGGGCAGCCCCGGTGCTACACCGGAGTAAAAATTGCCGTGTGAACACCCCTATAGTAACCGCAAACATGGCTGCATCTTTACCAGGTTCAGTTCTAACATTGCAGTAAGGTTGGTTTGATACTATTTTGACTAAAAACACACCTATTTTGCACAACCTGTTCAAGATGGGACTCTGAGGCCCAATCCCAATTCTAATTTCTTCCCCTTCCCCTTCCCCTTGGCCCTTCCCCTTGAAACTGAGCTACAAGGGATAGGGCTTGAAATTCAACTCCTACGTATTGGGATAGCCCTTCAACGATCGCATACGTCATCGCGTACCTCCGTCAGCGTTTACGTTAGCAAAACGCGACCAAATGCATAATTGGCTGCGACCAGCCGCTACAGTCAGAGCCAGAAATCTCTGCTGGCAGGGTGTGATTTGTTAACTAACACCACTGAATGGGATATCTTTGGCGCTTCGTGCACCACATCCGACAGAATGAGGTGTCAGAACACTCATGTAAACAATAAAAGCGAGAATAACAGAACAAAATGTACGCAGTCAAGCAACCGAAAACAATACTCACTCCCAAAGCTTTTTAGCAGCAGCTTGGATTTCAGAAATCGCTGCTCATTCTCAGCTCGAAAGCGAATCAAGCGGCGTGTTTCCTCTGGATAACAACTTAAAACACGTAAATAATGGAGAAAATACATTTATGACAATCTTTCGCCGCGGGAACCGCCATCTTTCTGAAATCCGCATGAAATCTCGCTGAAATCCGCATGGCATTGTGGGAAATCACTCAAACCCCTTCGTTCGGAGTCAGCTCCAGGAAAATCTCCGTTTGGAGGGGTACAGAAGCCCTACCCCTTCCCCTACCCCTCCGCGTTAACTGGGATTGGGATACCCCTACCCCTTCACGTGAACGCGCAAAATGGAGGGGAAGGGCCAAGGGGTTGGTCCAAGGGGTGAAATGGGATTCGGCCTTACTCCTTTATTCTGCCTTGCATTCTCTATAAAGCGTCCGAAGGGGGTGGGAGGTCTGTGTTGTTCCACCTCTGAGCCGGAACGATCGGTAGGAACAGAGCCGGAATCGACGCTTCTGTAAAAGGGACAGCCAGCATTGCTGGACAGGGGTGTTGCGTTTTCGATATTGACATTCTTCTTTCTAAGACTGAATGAATTCAAACGTCTACAGCATCTAAGATCCGCGTGCCTTTCTTTCCTCGAATCGCTTCCTACTTCTCTTCACTTTCTCCTCCAACGTAATTCTGATTGCACAAACATGTTTTTATATATTAAGCTATTACTTCCCTTAAACGTGAATTATTTAAAGATAGTCATTACATGTTGCAGATCATGCTCCGCAACTTTGCTTCGTGTTTGATGTATAAATGTGCACAGCTAACAAAATCACCTCAACACTCAGTTCAGCTGCCATTGTTTTGAAAGCAATGCCAATATGCTCGGGGTGTTCATATTTCCGACATGTAGATACCATCACCCCAGAGGCCAACACTCCGTTGTGACCCGTCACACCTCTGGGTGTGGAACGCCGGCTCACGGTGTAAAACGCACGCTGGCACAGCTTCATGCTGGCTTTATTTCATTCAGTGTAAACAGCCGAAGACGGAATATCGAGGTGTCGTCGTTTTTACACTAATCAATATTCCTGCGTAAGAAGGGTTACAGAAGGTCACTTGCTCAGGAATTGTTACTTTTCAGACTTCAGAAACTACAGACAGTGCAGATTTTTTACTGGATGAAGGGGAAAAAAATAATTGATATTCGCTTAAAATATAGCTTGTCTTTAGATGAAACTGTATTTTGATGGAATTCTGATGTTTATTTTATCATATTCATTTTGTAGGGTTGAAACAGTATGTAGACAACTTTGTCCTTTTGTTTTTCCTCAGCTCATTGCTGCTCATACTGTACAAGTGTCATGTTTTGAAGTACAGTTCGTAAATTTAATTAATGCACTCAATGAACTGATTAGCCAGTCTTCTTCAAAATAGAGTTGATCGCATTGACATTGTGTTTTCACTGAAGATAATTTATTAAAATGATGACTTTGTGCTTGGTTGGCCTTTATAAACTATTTTCGCTCCTTCTGTCTTTTCTAAAGAAAAGGTACTCGTATTGTGCTCTGGACGGAGGAACAGGAACAGGAGCTGCAGATGCTCTTTGAGGAATACAAAGACTCTGATGGCAAGTCATGAACTTCTTTTTACTGTTCCCCCTGAGCTAAATCATTTGACACGGATTAGGCAGTAGATTAGTTTTCAAATTAAATTTAGTGTTGCACTGGAGGTCCAAGGCTAATGTTGCTAACAGATAAAGGAGAGATTTTAGGGACCAGTTTAGTATTGTTTATATGACCGCATTACTAAATCATCCTCAGGCCTCATTTGTTTGTTTGTTTGTTTGTTTGTTTTTAGTTCAATGTTTCAGACTTGATTTGTGGTTTCTGACACTGGCATACTGCTATCTGTAAAACTATAAAACATTCTTTAACAAAAGAATGTTAAGAGTTAAACATTTGAACCTGGAATCAGTGTATTTTGTTAGCCTAAGCAGATATGCAGAACCTTTATTTTTAAATACATTTCTGAGTGGATCGTATCTCCATCCTTGACTCTTGTATGCTGCATAAATGGGAATTTAAAAAGATACATCTTTGAGAGTTAAAATCGACCGCAAAGTTGGCATTCGAGCTGCGCCGCTGAGCCAGCCAGCCCTGAGTGTGTGACGTCACAGCGGTAACCGGTTTTAAGGCCGGGGCCTTTTACAGCTATAGACCAAAGTCATATAAATAAAAATTTATGGTGAAAGTAAGAAATACTGTTTCCAACTTGCTCAACTAAGACTGATTTGACTTCTTTGATTGTGGGTTGACTCTCATTAAAACAGGATAGGGGTTATAACTTGCGCACCTCGTTTGGTCCCCCCCACTTATAGGGAGGAAAAAACGTCCATGCTGTCTTTCTTTGCATAAGGCAAACCTCACGGAAAAATCAAAAGACTAATTACCATTCGGTTTATTGAGGTGCACAGCAGTGTATACATAGTTGCAACAACTCACATAAAACAAAGACTGATATTCGGTTGGTTGAGCTGCGCAGACTGCACAGGTTGCGAGCTCGAGCTTGGTTGCTATGGTAACCCACAAGAAGTTTGACAGGCATATCGGGGTTGGGGTTGGTTTGCTGGCAGCTTTGTCCCCCCCAGTTTTTTGTCCCCCCCCAGTTCAAAAAACGTATCTGCGCCCCTGCGCATGACATCAATGCGAGGGACGCTTCGGGCTGTGAAGGTTCTGAATCTTCTCAATGGAAGGACGCAGAGGTTAGGGAGCTGATTTCCATTTGGGTGGATGCAGCTATTCAAGCTAGATTGGATGGGTCATACCGCAACCGGGCGGTTTTACTTCCGTAAACACTGGCCATGCTCACTGCGTGTGACGTCGTCGTATCCTGTAATGCGCATGCGGAACACTTTTAGGTCGCTTTTCGTTCATACTGAGGATCACATACAAGTCGCATATATTTGTTAATGTGAACGACCTCACAAAAAAATCGGATTTCACAAAAAAATCGGAATTGAGCATTAAGCCTTGCAGTGTGAACGTAGCATTAGTGCATGTAAACCCTATCAAGCCACGCAGTCCAGCTACTTACTTCAGCACTGCCCCTTCCGGAAGTGACAAGTGACGAGACCACAAGCGGGTAACACAACAGCCTCGGTCGAAAAAAAAAAAAAAACAGCCTCGGTCGGCATGACACTTCACCTTAGCCGCCCACTTTATTAGGAACACTTCTGTTCGTACATACAAACTACAAACACTCTTCTTAGAGGTTATTTTATTTTTAAAAGGGACAGTGCACAAATTAAACATTATCCTTGTGGTAAGGACAGATGTCTGTACCAGGTTATAGCAGTACATGCTAATTTCCGCCTGTAGTCCCTTTGTTTATACTCTTGAATAGCTCTTCTTCATGACGACAACCGGAAGTGTACCAACACGATGGGGCGTGTAGCGCCACCTGTGGCTCGGGTGCACAATGCACCTCATAACAATAGCTCGATTTAAACACTGTGCATGTAGGATTGGATTTCTCTGGCACCCCTGCTGGGACCCTTTGCTCGATTACTGACAGTAGCTCGATTTGGATGTGCATGTAAACGTAGTGAATGTTGAGAATATATGAGCCAAAGTTGAAACCACGACAAAAAAGGAAAATATGTCTACATCACACAGGGTGGGTTACAGGCAAAGCTTATTCTATAAACAAGTTAGTTGCATGGTGAGGCAAAACTTAGCTTATTCTAAAACTTATACAAACAATTGTTAATGTAAAACAGTAATCAACAGCGTGTGTTAAACGAACAGAGAACAAGAACAAAGGAAATTTTTAAATGTAACTAAAAATTAATAGAACAAGAAATGCAAACAATAAGATATCAATGTGAACGAACAATAAAGATATAATAATGTTAGCAAAATATGAATAATCTTATTTTCATTAATTTCACCTTAAAATGCACCAGAATGCACGAATATGAATTAAAAAATCAAAATTTTCCAGGGGAGGGCCCCCGGACCCCCCTCTTTGTGCAAGCACCTGCAGTGCTTGCAGCAGCTGCCTGCGGCAGCCGTGGTTCGGGTACCGTGCGCATTCGGGCCACCACATTTTCCATTTGGGCCAGTAACTTTTCAATTCCACTGGCCCAGTGGGCCACCAGTGGTAAATGCTTAATGTCTAGGCCTGCATGTACATGCATGCATGCATGCATTTTCACTGATAAAACGTAAAAGGCGAATTAAATAATCAGATGAACTGAGACAATCACATTCTGAAGCAAATTAAATCATCTTATACCGGTAACTTAAACACACAAAACAAGTTACATGTATTAATCTAAATGCAGGTAAACAGCATGGTGTTGTGTTTTTTTTTTTTTTTAATCTCCAAATGAGTCGCATCTTACCCATCTGCGTTCTCGCTTCTTGAAGGCCAATCTTGTGGCCGATTTGTTGTGAAACAATCTGACTTTCAGTTGTTCGTTCACTTCTCCGTTCATTCGCTTCTTGCACGTAAGGGCGAGATGGCAGCAATATCTCATCTCATTATCTCTAGCCGCTTTATCCTTCTACAGGGTCGCAGGCAAGCTGGAGCCTATCCCAGCTGACTACGGGTGAAAGGCGGGGTACACCCTGGACAAGTCGCCAGGTCATCACAGGGCTGACACATAGCCACAGACAACCATTCACACTCACATTCACAACTACGGTCAATTTAGAGTCACCAGTCAACCTAACCTGCATGTCTTTGGACTGTGGGGGAAACCAGAGCACCCGGAGGAAACCCACGCGGACACGGGGAGAACATGCAAACTCCGCACAGAAAGGCCCTCGCTGGCCACGGGGCTCGAACCCGGACCTTCTTGCTGTGAGGAGACAGCGCTAACCACTACACCACCGTGCTGCCTGGCAGCAATATCCAGTGGAGAAATCAGACGGCTGCTCTACTCATTCTCCATTTTCTCCATACTGAGTATTCGGCTCAGGCAATTACTAAAACCCAGGACGGGACGTCACCGGTTTTAGCAACAACCGCGGGGAGGTCACTGCCCGAGCGATATGATGTCCCGTTCCGTCCTGGGTTTTAGCAACAACCCTTGGCTCACACTCCGGGAGGACTGGTGCAACTGAACTTACTTTCCTTTTTTAAAAATAAATAAATACTTTTCCTTTTCTTGTAGTTTTATTTAACTGTTGGTACTGCACCCTCTTTCAATACGGGCTTATAGCCAACGCTCCTCAACAGATCAGAGATCTCGTACGAGTCCTCAGTAAAATGTGCAGAGCAGAGGAGAGACCACTTCGTGGCTGCCCAATGTGCTTGTGAACTTCTCGCAAAACGCGTCCAAATCTTTGCAATTTGAACATTCTTGGGCCATGAATGCAGCGTAAATCCACCTTCTGTCATGTTCCTGCATCCGCCAGCAACACATCTACGTGGCATGGTGATCAATCAGCTCAAAATGGAGGATCAGAGTTGCTCTGTGTTTTTAGTATAGCGGAAATGGCGATGAGTCCGATAGACTTCCTGCTGTGACATCAAGGTCGTTCACTCAGACCGCTACCTATATGAATCACTTTAATCATAAAAATGACTATAGACCCTTTTCAGTCACGTGACCTTCGTAAACGCGACCACCATTTTGGACATGTAGCGGACTTCGGCTCGAATTGGTTTGAATGCGAGGAAGGCGACAAACGGAGAACATACAAGAAAAAGGAGCGAGATGCAGAAAACACCTTCGCTATCCAGCGACGTAGGGCATTTGCAGGGCGAGCAGAGGGAGAAACAACAACAGTAACGACACATTAGCAACGCCGTACAGAAATAACGGTTTATGGCACAGAACCTTTTGGTTCTCGCTCATCTAGCTGCTACAATGACTGCTTAGACTGCAACAATAATACCTAACACACATTTAAGTATCCGTCGTAAAGACGTGAAACTCATTGAGTGACGAGTGTGTTCATTGATAAGCTAACACAATCTAAAAGTAGACATACCATCACACTGCCCTGGCGCTGTGTACAGTTTACCTTCTATGGTTTGTGCACTCACTATTTGCCATTACTTTCTCCAACCGTTGTTACAGATTACAGGGAACGGCCTGGATTTAAGAGACAAATACATGTTCCTCTTGTTTTGAGCACTTATTTGTAGGCAGTGCTTTAATTTGTAAAGTGGGAGGTCCCGGAGCGCAGAGGATGAGCGGCTCCGGTGCGGAAAAAAAGAGGGGGGGGAGGGGGCGCGGCGCTGCGCTTCTGGGCATGTTTTGTAATAACACTGCAAATTAAGTTCATCTGCAGATATTTTGTGGATGTCGTTTCATGAGAGAAATCACCAACAAGACAGATATCAAAATCAGACATTAACACTAAATAAACTTGCATTTTTTTATTTAATTATTTGGTTTTTTTTTTTTTTTTTGTTACATAGTCAAAAGAGGTGTCGGATCACCGAATCCAGTGTAAATAGCTGCCGGAGCCAACGCCCGAGGTTCCGGAGCGCGCTCTGGCTTGCTCCCCCTCAAATTAAGCGCTGTTTGTAGGACACTGCCTCTGATCTGTCCTACAGTCTACCAACAGCAAAGGAACACAACGCTAGCTAATGTCGTTAGCTAATAGCTACTACAGAAGAACAAAGAGGTTACAATGGGTTATTTTAGCCTATTTGGTTACACACTCGCCGCCACAGAATGTTAACAGCAATGTAATGCCTTTTCTGGCTAATTTTATTCGTCTTACCTCCAACAAAGTGGTCACTACACAAGCGTTGGTATGCCGCTATCCATCTTCTCCGTCGGTCAGCATCTACCGGGATCCGATAAAATGATAACCCTTGCCTTGTTTGTTGATGGTTACTACATCCAGGTGCACAACAATATAGTGGCATGATGGAAGTCTTGCTGAAAATAAACACTTTCTTTGCTGCCGTTCCTCAATGCTGGTTGTGGTAAACTACTGGTAGTACACGTCCAAAATGGCGGCCGCGTTTGTCGTGACGTCATGTGAAAAGAGTCCATATTAGGTTTATTGTTAACGCTTAAATCTATTCCTGTGCCATTCTTGAGGCCTCAGGGCATTTATAAACAAAAAGTGAGGCCATGGTTCTGCGTATCTGCTTTAACTTGTGATGAGTGTTAAGATTTACATATGCTGTTTGCATTATTCTAAACTATAAGCTCTGCTTACTTTTTAGCGACATTAACCTTGTAGTTCCAGTGAAAAAATGAAGAAATATACTTCCAACACAAGCATGGCTTTGGTAATAAAATGAACCATTGGGGAGCCATTGAATTAAAGGCAAACTTGTCAGTTTTGACCAAACTATGCAATTTTGGTAGCTTACAAATGACTTGCTGTGAGTGAGTGAATGAATTACTGTGGGGTTTTTTTGTAGATGTTCTGGGAAATATACTGAAGCGTCTGACGGCTAAACGCTCCCGAGCACGAGTCGTGGATAAAATCATCAGCATGGGCCTGGTTTCTGAGCGCAAAGATCTGTATAAGAAACGACGACGCAGTGCTGCTGGGAAAAGCCAGGGAATGGTCGACTCCAAACTGAATTATTTTTATATTGATTCATATTTTTCTCTATTCACCTGCATTCTTGACCTTTTGGAAAAGTTCTTTGTCAGTTTACCATATTCTTATCGTTATGACAGAATGAGGAAGATTTTTTTGCCGACCTGAGTGGAGAACCCAGAGATGATATGATTCACGGGGATGAGGAAGTACTGGAGGAAGATGATGATGATGATGATGATGATGGAGTAGAAGAAGTAATTAGAGCTGTCCAAGAAAAGAAAGTGAACAGGCGAGAGAGTGTTGTGGAAAAAAACATCATTGTGGGATCTGTGGCTCAGCGCTTACGGGGAGAAGGTGAATACAGATCTTGAGGAAAACGACTGTTTTTGTAATTTGGTAGATTTATTTGTCATGATGGTTTGATTTACATTTTTTTTTTTTAAATGTCAACAGGCATGTCAGGGCCGATCTTGTGGCTTCAGAACTGCCTCAACAGAGCAGCAGATGATCGGGAAGAAGATGGTAATTATAAATTAAGATGTAAATAGTACATCGGTCAGTAAAGTTTAAGTGTTTGTCAAATGGAGTTTGAAGGGACGAACAGCACCGTTGTAGAAGATTTAGATTTTGCTCTAAGAACACAAAAAACATGACAAGCAGAAAGGCTGCAGTGTAGTCAAACACATGGGTATTTTTTTTTTTAATTATGTCTTTCATTTTTGTCAGACAAATCTAGATGCAGTACAATGTGATATTTTACGTGTGGATTTTGTAATGTTGTTTAATACTTTTAGTGGAACATTTACTCCATACATGAAGCCTTGAGTCGTTATCAACATAATACTGTTTGCAGGTGTTTCTTACCCGACGGCACTGGTTCCTCTGACAGAGGAGAACGAAGATGCTATGGAAAACAAAACATTTCAAAGGCTTCTTCGCAAAGTTGGCATCCGTGCACCAGCGGATGAACAGGTTAAACAATTTTAATCAGGATTTGACTGTTGGTTCCAGGTGCAAAACACCCGAGAAAGGTTGAAGTTTACTAGCAGTCTTGTTGCTTCTCTGTTTTTGAGAATCTCGTCAGTGAAAACCCCGTTTTCAGCAACACGATTTATTTATTTATTTGTTTGTCCTGTATAAGTCTTTGGAAAGATACTTTATACATTTAAGGCAAATTCTAGTCTCCTCCGAAAGTATTGGAACAAGGCCGATTTTTATTTTGTTTTTGCTATGTGTTGAAGATGTTTGGTAAGGAGATCCAAAGATGAATATTAGACAATAGATCAGAATTTTAAGCTTTCATTTCCTGATCTCAGACACCTTGAAAAATTGTGACTGGCCGGTGTTTATTGTTTCCCTGTTAGACTGATCGATGTGATCAAAAATAGTAATTCTCAGTCACTCCTGTTGGGATCATGTCTACTCTCATGGCTGCTGGCCATGCTCTTGCGGGTTACTGTGTAGTCAGATATCTGTAACGGTTAAAAGTTGGCGTGGTGGTGATCGACACATTCAAGTTGCTGTATAACATATATAAATTTCCAGCCAATTCCAATCCAACACTATTGCAGGATTGTCAGGGTGAGTAACAGCAGCTTAGGACCATTGTGTTTTTGAGGTACACTACCGTTCAAAAGTTTGGGGTCACCCAGACAATTTTGTGTTTTCCATGAAAAGTCACACTTTTATTTCCCACCATAAGTTATAAAATGAATAGAAAATATAGTCAAGACATTTTTCTGGCCATTTTGAGCATTTAATCGACCCCACAAATGTGATGCTCCAGAAACTCAATCTGCTCAAAGGAAGGTCAGTTTTATAGCTTCTCTAAAGACCTCAACTGTTTTCAACTGCGCTAACATGATTGTACAAGGGTTTTCTAATCATCCATTAGCCTTCTGAGGCAATGAGCAAACACATTGTACCATTAGAACACTGGAGTGAGAGTTGCTGGAAATGGGCCTCTATACACCTATGGAGATATTGCACCAAAAACCACACATTTGCAGCTAGAATAGTCATTTACCACATTAGCAATGTATAGAGTGGATTTCTGATTAGTTTAAAGTGATCTTCATTGAAAAGAACAGTGCTTTTCTTTCAAAAATAAGGACATTTCAAAGTGACCCCAAACTTTTGAACAGTAGTGTATATCGCATATGCAAGTTGTAGTGAGAATTAGCATGGCTATGGTTCTGCTGTAGATGACTAAATATCATTCTTGGAACACAATTTGTTGAATTAAATTAGTGTACGGTCACTAACTGTTCTATAATATAGCATTCCCCCCCCCCCCCCCCCCCTTTTGTCCCAGGTGCAAATGTATGATGATTTTTGTTTGGCCTGTAATACTAAACAAACAATGATTGTCTTTGTCTCTCTCTGACTCTTTGCTACTGTTATTTTTGTAGATTGTCTTTATTAGCTTAGTTCAACTATTGTTGTAAACTGTGCTGAAATTTCCTGTTCTGAATATTATGTTGTTTACATACCGTACCAGCTATTTTCATGACTGCAAATGCCCTGTGCCCTTGAATGTCCAGGAGTCTTTCTGGAGGATCCCTGAAACTATGAGCATCTATCAGCTTCGGTCAGTTGCGGCGTCTCTCGATCAGGCAGAGGAAAGCGAGGTCGTAGTTCAAGAAGAAACCGAGGCAGGGATGACGGTGAACGCTGAATTGGCGCAGAACGATGATGAAGGCCATGACTCCCAGGAGCTCAGAGCTCAGGCACTCCGAGCCCTGTTGCTGGCTCGCCAAAGGAAGCGCTGCTCTGAAGACACAAAAAGTCAGTCATGATAGGCTTTTTAAATTATTTTAGTTTAATTATTATTATTTTGTATTTATTTTTATTACGATCATGAAAGTGGTGGTATTATTATTGAGGCTTAGCATGGATTTTAATAGAATCTTGCCTACTTGGTGTTTAATTTAATAAGCTGTGTATTTCTTTGCTTTTCAGACGATTCTTCTGATGTGGAGGACACTTCTTCTCAAAGCGTAGCAGAAAAGTACGTCCTCTTGTATCACTGAAAAATATGCTGTCGATTTTCAGCAGTTTTAATAAAGGTCTCCAGAAAAGCCTGTTTTTATTTTAAACAAGTGATTAAGTTTAATTAACAATTATTCCACAAAATCGAGTCGTATATGAGCTGATAGCCGACGAGGCTGATAGCCATGTATGACGAGATTGAGTGAAATAATTGCTTCGTTATATCCACATTCACTGGATTTTGAGAAAGGGAGCGTTTTTTAATTTTTTAATTTGGTAAATAAAAACTTTTATACAAAACGTCTGACAAAATCATTTAGGTGGACTGCTTAAAAACCTGTTGATGGCGACACAAATTGATTGATTTTAGTGTTGTGGGCTTTTGGGGGGGGTAGAAAGTCCCGTCTGCTGTCATGCCGAAGTATAGAATAGCTTTAGACATTTAATTCTTCCTTGGACATTTCAGTTGTGTAATTTTCAAACTTCTTTGAGCTTTTGAACCAGTCTTAAAAAAAAATTCAACAAATTTTAATGCTTAAAGATTTAGAATGTAAACAAACTGGCAAAATGACAGTAGCAATTTGTGAAAAATGCTAAAATAATTCTTGGGGGAGGAAGAAAGATGCGTTCTGACCATTAAAAACTTTCATTCCATATTTTGTTCCTTTCTTTATTATTATTTTTTGGGGTCTTGTTTTCGAGTAGAGTTTTTATTTCGTCCTCAGTTGGTTCAGCAACACGCTCCGCCATTTTGTTTTTCTCTACTCACCAGGGTTTTTTCTAGAAAAATTTAGTATGAGGGCGCTCACCATGGCGAGGGAGCGAGGGGGAGGGGAGATGGTGCCGGTTGTCCCCCCCCGCCGTGCAAAGCCTTTGAAAAATGCTCCAATGGGACATTCTGAGGCTATCTGAGAGGGAAATTGTAACAAATTGTCTGTCAACATTGAAAAAGAAAGAAGTAATCTTCTTCTGCCCTGGACAGTCTTTGGCTTTCTTCCGCTTCGTGCCGCGGGATGACATCTTTAAATGCCCAAGTGTCAACAAAAACAACTCGCAAACTACTTCTGTCAAAAGCTCCCATGCCGGTGGGTGAAAGGTCATTCAGTCTCGAGAAATCTCGCTCTACAAGTCAGCTGACCTTGTATGTAACCCATGTCAAATCTCGCGAGAGCAGCCGCGACAAGTAAACAACTAAACAACATGGCGTCTCAGTCTGGAAACCGCCAATTCGGATTGTTTTTGCACCGTCTGGCGGTGTATCTACTATGATTGGAATATTTTTGGAGCAATTATAACGTATTTGATGATCAGACACATTGTCACGTAGTGTTGCTGGGATGTTTTCACAGAGTCGGTAAGGGGGCGCACGCCGAGAGCAAGAGGGCGCAACGCCCCTGTTCCCCCGTTTAGACGAAAGCCTGACTCACGATATACGAGCTGTTAGTTTAGTAGTAGAGTCGTCAATCAGAGCGCACAATTGCTCATATCCAGTGAATGTGGATAGAATAATAGACCCCTTGTGCATGACGTCACACATCATGATAATTTCACCTGGGGGTCAAACAGACAGTCTTTTGTTTAAGCAGGGCTTAATCTGTCTTCATTATGGCTCGTTTTTGCACTGTTTTTGGTTGTTCAAATAGACAAATGGATAAAAGGTATTACCGTCTCCCCGTTATCAAGAAAAACGTGAACAAAAAGAAGCAAATGCTTCAAGAACAACGAAGAAATGAGTGGTTGAAGAGAATACAATGAGAGAAGCTAAGCCTGAAGTCTGAAAACACACACAGCCTGAACTTTACAACAGCTGCATGTATGTGAAATGGAAATAAATCGACTAAGGCAGGAAAAACTATTCTGGATAAAATTGTTACTGTCCGTTACACACTTATCAACCTGTGTGACTCAGATGTAACTTTTGAATAGAGAATAAATGAAGAGGGAACTGAACATTAACTGTTTATTGAAATTATTATTATTACAAGGGTGATTTATAGTTACTATATGACTATAGCTCCAACTGGAATGTGCTGATTTGTTAGCGTTTGTAGTTATTGTACCATCCACTATTAGATCAAATTAAAATAATCTTAGAATATTGTTTGAAAGTCTAGAGCAAGATCGTTTATTTTACAAATAACACTTCAGATATTGTTTTAACAATAATAAGTATCAATGTATAAATGATGAGTGCAAATAGCTCTGTAACTAGATGCCCTTGGGGTTGATGAGACACGGAGGGCAGGGAATACCGTCTAGCCCACAGTTCAGGTCGGAGTCCTTTGAGAGTAAAATGTTTTGGCTTTCGCAACATTCTGTTCCCAAAATCTGATGTCGGGGGAGTCTTTACAAAAAGAAGGTTTTCTTGCTTTTGTAGTGTTTTTATAATTTAACTGTTTTTCCATGTCGGGACTTTTCGGGGGAAAAAGAAGGTATATTCCAACATGTAGCTAATGCTAGGCCACAAATCTGCACCGTCACTCCAATCGTTTTGAGGAATTTAGTACGGATCATAACCACTAATAAACTCTAATTTCCACGTATATCTATCCTTCGCTTCTTTCTGACGAAGATTATCCAAGTAATCCGGTAGTAGAGCTTTTTCAGCTGGAGTTTTCTTCCGACAACAGCAACGGACGTCGGACATCTTTGCTTGGCTTCAGTATGTGAACAGTATGGAAACACAGTTCGCTTGTCCCCTAGGTATAGGGTAGCAACGGTTGCTAACATTAAATGTGGCATCAGTGCAAGGGGTCTATAAGCAATGTATACAGTTAGAATGCTTTACTAAAATCAAAGTTACAGGAAATGGAAAATCACCATCCACTTTAGGAACACCTGTAAACCTACACATCCATGCAGTTACCTAATCAGCCAATCATGTGGCAGCAGCACAAGGATAATAATAATGCAGATGGGGGCTGCACGGTGGTGTAGTGGTTAGCGCTGTCGCCTCACAGCAAGAAGGTCCGGGTTCGAGCCCCGTGGTTGGCGAGGGCCTTTCTGTGTGGAGTTTGCATGTTCTCCCCGTGTCCGCGTGGGTTTCCTCCGGGTGTTCCGGTTTCCCCCACAGTCCAAAGACATGCAGGTTAGGCTAACCGGTGACTCTAAATTGACCGTAGGTGTGAATGTGAGTGTGAATGGTTGTCTGTGTCAGCCCTGTGATGACCTGGCGACTTGTCCAGGGTGTACCCCGCCTTTCGCCCGTAGTCAGCTGGGATAGGCTCCAGCTTGCCTGCGACCCTGTAGAACAGGATAAAGCGGCTAGAGATAATGAGATGAGATAATGCAGATGGGTGAAAATCCTAGATCGGCAGTTTGAGATATTCAAAACAGCCTTTCTGGTGCCAATATCCACGCCACAATCAAAGTCACAATTTTTCTTCATTCTGATGTTTGATGTGAACATTAACTGGAGCTCTTGATTGGCTGATTAGAGAACAGCATGAATGTTCAGATGTTCCACATAGTGAGTGTAAATCATACCATATGTTTAACCATCCAGAAAATGACAAGCTAGTCATGTATAATGCACTCAACTTGTGCTGTCATATTTAGCATTAAGGACAATGCCTGTTTTGCACATACCAGGACAAATCGGATTTGTGTGTCTGCAGTGCAAATTGACCAAATCTGATTTGTTTTGCTGTACACTCACAGGGCATGTCCATGTATTTTATCATTGTAACAGCCCAGATATCTGTGCAATAAGTAATGCAGAGAAGGCAGTTGATATCTGGTTTTATAGCTACGTGTATTTTTTTTTTGCCATGAATTGTTTTGCCTGTTCTTGGGTCAAAATATTTTCACCAGACAAGAGTGATAAAAATAAAATGGTTTATAACAACTAGTCAAGCTGGAAAGTCTGCAGACCCCTTTCACCTTCTCCACATTTTATTACGTTACAGACTTATTCTACAATAGATTGAGTTCTTTTTTTTTTTTTTGTCACAAAATTCTACACAAAATGGCCCATAATAACACCGTAAAAGACTTTCGCCGAAGCCAGTCCTTTGTTCTCTTGGCTGTGTGCTTTGGGCTATTGTCATGTTAGAAGGTAAACCTTTGCTCCAGTCTGAGGTTCAGAGCGCTCTGGTGCAGGATTTCTTCAAGGATCTCTGTGTACTTTGCTGCATTCATCGTTACGGTACCTCTATCAGGACTAGTCGCCCCATTCCCACTGCTGAAAACATCCCCACATCATGATGCTGCCACCGCCATGCTTCACTGTAGGGATGGCATTAGCCAGGTGATGAGCGATGCCTGGTTTCCTCCAGACATGACGCTTGGTATTCAGGCCAAAAAGTTCAATTTTGGTTTCATCAGACCAGAGAATCTTGTTTTTCATGGTTTGAGAGTCCTCTAGGTGCCTTTTTGCAAACTCCAAGCAGGCTGTCCTGTGCCTTTTACTAAGGAGTGGCTTCCGTCTGGTCACTCTACAATAAAGGCCTGATTTGTGGAGTGCTGCCTGGATGGTTGATCTTCTGAAAGGTTCTCCTATCTTCACAAGGATACGCTGAAGCTCTGTCAGAGTGACCCTCGGGTTCCTGCTCACCTCCCTGGCCAAGGCCCGTCTTCCCCGATCACTCGGTTTGGCCGGGTGGCCAGGTCTAGGAAGATTCTTGGTGGTTCCAGACGTCTTCCATTTACGAATAATGGTGGCCACTGTACTTTTTGGGAATTGTAAAGCTGCAGCAATTTTTCTCTACCCTTCTCCAGATCTATGCCTTAACACGATCCTGTTTCTGAGGTCTGCAGATAATTTCTTGGACCCCATGGCTTGGAGTTTGCTCTGACATGCACTGTCAACTGTGGGACCTTATATAGGCAGGTGTTGGCAATCCCCAATCATCTCATCTCATTATCTCTAGCCGCTTTATCCTGTTCTACAGGGTCACAGGCAAGCTGGAGCCTATCCCAGCTGACTACGGGCGAAAGGCAGGGTACACCCTGGACAAGTCGCCAGGTCATCACAGGGCTGACACATAGACAACCATTCACACTCACATTCACACCTACGGTCAATTTAGAGTCACCAGTTAACCTAACCTGCATGTCTTTGGACTGTGGGGGAAACCGGAGCACCCGGAGGAAACCCACGCGGACACGGGGAGAACATGCAAACTCCGCACAGAAAGACCCTCGCCGGCCACGGGGCTCGAACCCGCACCTTCTTGCTGTGAGGCGACAGTGCTAACCACTACACCACCTTGCTGCCATCCCTAATCATGTCCAATCAATTGAATTACCACAGGTGGACTCCAATTAAGTTGTAGAAACATCTCAAGCAGTATCAGTGGAAACAAAATGCACCTCAGCTCACTTGTGTGTCATATCAAAGGGTGTGCACACTTGCGTACATCCTGATATTTTGCATTTTGATTTTTAATAAATTAGCACAAATGCCTAAAAACCTGCTTTCACTTTATTATAGGCTATTTTGTGACAAAATGAACTCAAATCTATTGGAGAATAAGTCTGTAATGTAATAAAAACATGGAGAAGGTGAAAGGCGTGTGCAGACTTTCCGGTCAGTAGCTCATTGTTCCAGATCCTTTGATGAATTGCTGTCATGCTGGTCCTTGTTGGGACTTTTTTCTTGGTGTGTCCCCCCCCACAAGTATCTGACATCAGGGAGAGTCTAGGAATGATTAGAGGGGAGAAAAATAACATGTTCAGAACTCTGATTTGAAAAAATGCTCAATGATGTCATCTTGGCTCTGTACCCATCTGAATGATCTAGATCTGAATGACTTTCTGAATGATTGTCTTTTTTGCTTTTTTTGTAAGAAGTACATCACTTTTCCTCTTCATTTTGCAGAGCATAAAGTGTCATACCTCCACCATGCTGGGTTTTCTGCATTAGTTAACGTTACACATGTACCCTTCGTAATGCAACACATTGTCAATAACTTGAATAAATCAGGTTCCGAGTCAATTTTTACTCCTCGTTTAGGGGGGCTGCCCGCAGCAGGGGCCAAGCTTTTTGTCACCAGAGGTGGGTAGAGTCAGTAAAAACTGTACTCAAGTAAAAGTACTCATCAAAATGATGACTTGAGTATGACTCAAAAAATTTTTAATGACTTCAAATAGTGACCGACTTCATATGATTTTATTACATCTATAATGCATTACATTCAAATGTATTAGGATATCAGTTATGCCCAAAATAATAATTTTAAGTGCTTCATCTAATAAACACAACATAAAACCTGCTCATTCAATTTTAAAAAATACATGCATCTAATATTTACCAAGTAGCGTAACTTAAAGAGGAGAGAGAGCTGAGCAACACAGAGGTGTGTGTGTGCGCGCGCTGAATAAAATACCTGGAAGGTGCACACTTTTATTTTCATTCGCTTTTGCTTTTCTGTGCTCACAAGCCTGCCTCCGGTCTCCTCATTTTCCCTTCGAAATCCACAAGTGTTACACATCTCGTCCCATTTTTCTTAACGTAAATATTTTGAAACCAATATCAAACTCGGAACACTGTTTAATGTCTTAGTTTAACACATTTCTCGTCTTTATTTATGTTTGCCAATTTGTGTGTTCAAACACTGCATAAAGCAGTCGATGCTGAAGGTGTGTGAGAAAAATAATTTAATGAATAGACCCCTTCGCATGTTTGTAAACAAACCGACCGTTGCCAGGATGCGCACGCAGCCTGGACTCAGAAACAATGGAGCTGCCCAGAGACCGGCATTATGAGCTGTCAGATTATGCAAAACAATTGTCGTTACAAGATCGAGAATGCTACATAAATAAGTTAACTCTAACAAGTGGACATCGCCTACCGGATCCGTATTTAATTAAAGAGTGGACGGACGATGTTAGTAAGTTCCCTGGTATACAATGGCCAGATATATACTCGTACCTTATTGACAAGACTTCAGTGTACACCCACGAAAAACTTCGTGCCTACAAGTCTTTAGACACATATGATTATGTGCGGGCATGTACAACTTGATTAACAATGGGACATTCATATTCATTTTGTTTTAATCAAATTATGCCAGTGATGTGATGGCAATGTGGCTTTAGCTACAACAGCAAATACCAACACTAAACAGCAATTTGCAGGAGGTAACGGCATGAAAGGAATGATAGTGTAAAGAGTGCAGCTAAGAGAAATCAGAGCTGCGTAAAAAGCGAGAGGCAGAGAGCAGAAATGAAACTGAACGGGGCGGGAGCTAGGTTAGAGCAGTCAACGTAAGTTGGCATTTAGAGTGAGGGCACACAATTTTACCTTTCCATCCTTGCTTTAAACTTGTGATTTTCGGCATACACAAATAATGATGGCACAAAATCTGGACTGCTTGAGTCAAGCGAGACCTCTCCTACAAACAAAATTGCATGCAAAGCTAAGTTAACATGCTAACAATATTCATTACATTGTGTAACTATGACGCAGCTAATCAGACAAACGTTACCAAAGTATTTTGCTCCATCAATAAACGAAGACTAGAAAGAATAAAAAAGAAAGATTTAATAAATAGCCTGATCTTACCTGTGATGAAATGGGCGCTGCAAACCCGCGCATTTTTGATAGTGCTTTCATCCCAGTCTACATGTTTGATGGCTTGTAGCCATAGACGTCGGCAATTTTTTTGGAATGGGTGAGATCCTGCTGGAATTCTGTACATTTTAACCCCATCACTGCTACGATTCTGACACCCGACAACACAACAACTAGGCATTTGAGTCTTTTTTTTTTTTTTGGGTCCAGGCTGCGCGCGCAATTTCCGCTTTCGTATGAATGACGTTTACTGCGAAGGGGTCTATAGAAATATAAGTAGTGAAGTGTAGTCTAATGTAATGGAGTATAAGGTTTTTTTTTTTTTTTTTTTTTAAATCATAAATGTACTCGAGTAAGAGTGAAAGTATTGTTAGAACTACTCCTCGAAGTACAGTTTGATGGAAAAGGGATGCAACAGAGTCAACGTAATGCCTTGCTCTTCACTGGGGCACTGAACCTCCTCACCCACAAGTTTAAATAGTGAAGTATGCCTTGTATTTGTTGATGCACTCTGTCTGATTTGTTGGTGGATATTCAAATTTATTTGGCATTTTGTTTGGGTTTTGTGTGAAGCTCATCCTCCTAGTCTTGAATTAAACAAATTGTGATATTCGTTAGCTTTGCTTTTTGCGTACTTTGTTCCAGTCTGGATAACAAGCCCTTTTTGTGTTCTAGTGCTGCTGCTGTTGAAGGGAAAACCTCAGGGAAAAGGAGGCATGTGTTGGACAGTGACGAGGATGAAGACGGTACTGTAAAATATATTTCAGAATCCAATACACTGACTTTCCATTAGCTTTCAAACTATGAAATAAATTCTTGCTTTTGCACTTGCATTTATTATTAATTTTATTTATTTATTTTTTTTAAACTAACATGGGCGCAGAAAGTTTACGCAACACAGTAAGACCACAAAAAGGCCATTTGCAGAGCTTTTTCCTTTAGCAGGTAGCCACTGCTTGGATGTACCTGCTCCTATCACAGTCCAGTTCTGATGTACCATAAGAATCTGGTTATGGTTGCTTAAGCACACAGTCAGGCCTATAAGTATTTGGACAGACACGGTTTTCGTGATTTTTGTTTGTACACCACCACAACGGTTTGAAATGAAGCAATCAGTGTGATTTTTGAAGTGTAGAATTTCAGCTTGAATTCAAGGTGTGCAGCAAATATATTCCCTGAACCATTGACCATGTATTAACTATTTATTGCATTAATCGGGGCAGCCATGGCCTGAAGGTTCGAAGCAGCCTTGGGCCCAAAGGGTCACTGGTTTAATTCCTGGGACTGTCAGGAAAAAATGTGAGGGGAGTTGAGTTGAATGAATAGCACTTTCTCCTCCTTCTGTATTATACCTGAAGTGCCCTTGAGCAAGGCACCTAACTGCTCCCCGGGCACTGTACAGTGGTGCTTGAAAGTTTTGTGAACCCTTTAGAATTTTCTATATTTCTGCATAAATATGACCTAAAACATCAGATTTTCACACAAATCCTAAAAGTAGATAAAGAGAACCCGGTTAAACAAATGAGACAAAAATATTATACTTGGTCATTTATTTATTGAGGGAAATTATCCAATATTACATATCTGTGAGTGACAAAAGTATGTGAACCTCTAGGATTAGCAGTTAATTTGAAGGTGAAATTAGAGTCAGGTGTTTTCAATCAGTGGGATGACAATCAGGTGTGAGTGGGCACCCTGTTTTATTTAAAGAACAGGGATCTATCAAAGTCTGATCTTCACAACACACGTTTATGGAAGTGTATCATGGTACAAACAAAGGAGATTTCTGAGGACCTCAGAAAAAGTATTGTTGATGCTCATCAGGCTGGAAAAGGTTACAAAACCATCTCTAAAGAGTTTGGACTCCACCAATCCACAGTCAGACAGATTGTGTCCAAATGGAGGAAATTCCAGACCATTGTTACCCTCCCCAGGAGTGGTCGACCAACAAAGATCACTCCAAGAGCAAGACGTGTAATAGTCGGCGAGGTCACAAAGGACCCCAGGGTAATTTCTAAGCAACCGAAGGCCTCTCTCACATTGGCTAATGTTAATGTTCATGAGTCCACCATCAGGAGAACACTGAACAATAACAGTGTGCATGGCAGGGTTGCAAGGAGAAAGTCACTGCTCTCCAAAAAGAACATTGCTGCTTGTCTGCAGTTTGCTAAAGATCACATGGACAAGCTAAAAGGCTATTGGAAAAATGTTTTGTGGACGGATGAGACCAAAATAGAACCTTTTGGTTTAAATGAGAAGCGTTATGTTTGGAGAAAGGAAAACACTGCATTTCAGCATAAGAACCTTATCCTGTCTGTGAAACATGGTGGTGGTAGTATCGTGGTTTGGGCCTGTTTTGCTGCATCTGGGCCAGGACGGCTTACCATCATTGATGGAACAATGAATTCTGAATTATACCAGCGAATTCTAAAGGAAAATGTCAGGACATCTGTCCATGAACTGAGGCTACATCCACACGACAACGGCAACGAGATGTTATTTAAAAATATATCGCGTCCAAATGGGCAACAATCAGTAAAATATCAGGTCCATATGGCAACGCAACGCTTGCTGAAAACGATGCAATACACATGCCACACCTCTAGGGGCGCTGTAAGACGGTCCCTTCGGAGACACCAGAACATTAGAAGAAGTAACGACGCATGCGCATAAACTATTACGCACGAGACTTCATATTAGCCACAAAGTCAGGAAAATCTGTTTGTAAAATTACATTATAATGACCAAATACAATGAAAAGTATTTTTCCAGTCTCACCTGTGAAAGGTAATCCCATGTGATCTCGTTTGGACAGAAAACCTGTTGGTACAGTTAAACGCAGCTAATCTTTATTCTCCGCTTTGACCTATCCAAAATGGCGGCGAGGATGACGTATGATTCTATGCGGAAGGCGGCGTCTTCAGTGGTCCGGAATAAATTGAATGATACACGATGGATTAATTTGTTGTTTCTCACCTGTGAAAGGTAATCCCATATGATCTCGTTTGGACGGTAAACCTGTTGGTACAGTTAAACGCAGCTAATCTTTATTCTCCGCTTTGACCTCTCCAATATGGCGGCAAGGATGACGTATGATTCTACGCGGAAGGCGGCGTCTTTAATGGTCCGGAATAAATTGGATTAATTTGCTCCTCTACGCCCTTTTTGAGGAATGTATTGTCAGACTTAAATCAACATCTGAAGGTGAGATCGCTCCTTTTTTCCCCTATTTTTGCTGGCGGGATTGCACCATTACACAATAAATATTCACAGTGAAAATATTTTGTAAGCGCATTTCATGAACCAAGTTATAGGATTTGTTGACAACTCGCATCGCAATGAGATCATTGGCACTACTGGTGTTAAGAATCAGACCATTTCATAAATGAATATTTTGCTGTAGAGCTGCAGTGTTTGTACAATTGCATGTTTTTGCTTCACTATTACTGTCACTATTCTGCTTCTTGCATTACTACTGTGAACTAACACTGAACATAATAATAATAATAATATCCAAGCTCGTGTTTCACTCTCGCTAGTGCTCTGTAAGGCTTTTTCCTGGTGATATTCGTTACACTTCTACCCGGCGTGAAGCACTCACAGTCATGTGGTTGTGACGTCATCGTAAACAAATCCGTTCTACTCATCCAGACGACTTAACAACGGCAACGTTGCCAGATCTTTCCACTCTGGAACCCGTTCTCAAAAAGATTGCGTTTTGGGCACCCAAAACGCCGGTGCCGTGTGGACGCCAGGCCTAAACGATAAGCAATTGTATCGGAGTCACCTGAATCCGTTGCCATGTGGACAGGGCCTGAATCTCAAGAGAAGGTGGGTCATGCAGCAAGACAATGACCCTAAGCACACAAGTCGTTCTACCAAAGAATGGTTAAAGAAGAATAAAGTGAATGTTTTGGAATGGCCAAGTCAAAGTCCTGACCTTAATCCAATTGAAATGTTGTGGAAGGACCTGAAGCGAACAGTTCATGTGAGGAAACCCACCAACATCCCAGAGCTGAAGCTGTTCTGTACGGAGGAATGGGCTAAAATTCCTCCAAGCCGGTGTGCAGGACTGATCAACAGTTACCGCAAACGTTTAGTTGCAGTTATTGCTGCACAAGCAGGTCACACCAGATACTGAAAGCAAAGGTTCACATACTCTTGCCACTCACAGATATGTAATATTGGATCATTTTCCTCAACAAATAAATGACCAAGTATAATATTTTTTTTTTGTCTCATTTGTTTAACTGGGTTCTCTTTATCTACTTTTAGGACTTGTGTGAAAATCTGATGATGTTTTAGGTCATATTTATGCAGAAATATAGAAAATTCTAAAGGGTTCACAAACTTTCAAGCACCATTATAGCATACCTGCCCACTGCTCTGGGTATGTGTGCGCGCGCTTATTGCTCACTTGTGTGTGCATGTGTGTGTTCACTGCTTCAGATGGGTTAAACGCAGAGGAGGAATTTCACTGTGCTTGACTCTGTGCTTGAGTGTACATGTGTGAAATAAAGGCTTCTTTAGGAATTACAGCCGTTTTTTCATAGTCTTTCCATTTTCAAAGCCTCAAAAGTGATTGGCAACTGCCTTGAAGGCACTCTATTTGTAAACAGTCCTTCTCACAGTAGAATGCTGAATTTCAAATGGTTTGGAGATGGCCTTATAACCCTTCCAATATTGATGAGCAGCAACAGTTGCTTCTCTGAGGTCATGGTTGATGGCATGATATACACACACACACACACACACACACACACACACACACACACACACACAAGTACTTGAGAACACCAAATGGCCAAAAGTTCTGCTTTTATTTGCATTCTGCATTTTATTTGTATTCTGTTTCTTGATGGTTAACTAATATTGTGCATTTTAGTAATAACACCTAGCTGCTGCTTACTCTCTTAGGTGGTGTTTACATTAGACCGTATCGTTTTCGTCATGGATGCACTGTCCGTTCACATTAAAACGCCGGGAAACGACTCCACAGGCGGAACAACTTGAATCCGCCAGGGCCCACGTATTCAACCCAGTTCGTATCTGATCCGGTGCTGTGTAAACATTGAGATACGAGGAAACGCAGTGCTGAGCTCTAGCTGACGTCGTCATTGGACAACGTCACTGTGACATCCACCTTCCTGATTCGCTGGCATTGTTCATGCCACGTTGGTCATGTGACGCGACTGCTGAAAAACGGCGCGGACTTCACTTCCTGCTATTGTTTCCGCCTTGTATCACCTTTTTGTTTTTCATTAAAGAGTATAAAAGTATGAATATAATGCTTTGCTTTGTCATTCTTAATGTTGTTCATGGTAAGATGCAAATACTGCCCATTGTGTAATTATGATTGTCCTTAGGCTTGCCATCCTTCCACTTGCAAGTGATGAGTCACTTGCGCATGCCTGATATGCACTGGGATCTCACACACAGCGGCTCAGTCCCGAATCACTGCTCGTGCGCTTCACTCGCGCGCTCTGTGAGCTGCGCAGGGCCGGAGTGCGCACCCTCCAGAGGGCACTCGCTGTTCAGGGCGGAGTGATTTGGAGCGCAGCCGCTGAGGAGGAAGCGCTGAGCCGCACTGACACATTTCAACTTGCGTGCCGTCTAATTAGTCATGTGATTAGCGTATCCGTGTATTGGCGTTGCTGTGTGCACGCGAATCGTTTTAAAAACGTTAATCTGATGATCCGCTGATACGGTCTAATGTAAACCCCACCTTAATGGTTGTGGAAGTAGGAAAGGTGTACTTTTTCCCCCCACCGGGTTTCTAAATGTTTGTTTACTTTTTGGGAAACCTTTACTATATATTATTTTGTCGTCACCTGAGGTTGTGTATCTGCCTTCGTGAGGACCACATAATATTGTTATTTAAGCCCTTATGAATAAAAACACAGAATTGAAGGAGGGTAAACTTTCTTTTTCCCGTGACTGTATATAAGCTTGTTGAACATGCCATTCCAAAACCATTCATCCATTATCTGTAGCCGCTTATCCTGTGCAGGGTCGCAGGCAAGCTGGAGCCTATCCCAGCTAACTATGAGCGAGAGGCAGGGTACACCCTGGACAAGTCACCAGGTTATCGCAGGGCCGACACAAACAACCATTCACATTTCACATCTATGGTCAATTTAGAGCCACGAATTAACCTAACCTGCATGTCTTTTGGACTGTGGAGGAAACCGGAGCACCCGGAGGAAACCCACGCAGACACGGAGAGAACATGCAAACTCCAGATAGAAAGGCCCTCACCGGCCACTGGGCTTGAACCCGGACCTTCTTGCTGTGAGGCGACAGTGCTAACCACTACACCACCGTGCTGCCCATTCCGAAACCATGGAGATTAATATGGAGTTGCCCCAACCCCTTTTGCAGCTATAAAAGTCTCCATTCTTCTGGAAAGGCTTTCTGTAATATTTTGGAGTGTGGCTGTGGGAATTTGTGCCCAATCAATCAAAAGAGCATTTTTGATGTCAAGACAATTGTTGGACGATTTGCAGTCAATGTTTCTATTCATCCTAAAAGTGTTCAGTCGTGTTGAAGTCAGGACTCTGTGTAGGCCACTGGAGTTCCTCCGTACCAAAGTCATCAAACTCTATCTCTGTGGTCCTCACTTTGTGGGCATTGTCATGGTTGAACAGGAAAGGGCCTTCCCCAAACTGTTGCCACAGTGATGGAAGCATACAGTTGCCTAAAATATGTCTGTATGGTGTAACACTAACTTCACCCTTCACTGAAACTAAGGGGCTGAGTGCGAACCCTGAAGAAAAACCCCAGAGCATTATCCTTCCTACGCCAACCTTTACTGTTGGCACTATATGTTCTCATATATAGCGTTCTCCTGGCATCTGCCACACCCAGATTCATCCATGAGATTGCCAGCTAGTGAAGCATGATTCATCATTCCAGAGAGCACATTTCCACTGCTCCATAGTCCAGTGTTGGCATGCTTTATGCCACTAGCTGGGCCTTGGCATTCTACATGGTAATCTTGTGCTTGGCCATGGAAACACGAATAGAAATTTCATGAAGCTCTCAACATACAGTTCTTGTGTTGATGTTGCTTCCAGAGTCAGTTTGGAACTCTGTAATGAGTGATGCAACAGTAGATGGGCAATATTTTATGCCCTAGGTGGTTCAGCACTCAGCGACCCTGCTCTGAATTTGCATGGTCAACTACTTCATGGCTGAGCTGTTGCTTCTTGATACTGAGCTCTTTGTTCCGGCCCATTCAACTGCCAGTGTTTCTGTAGAGTTTGCATGTTTTGTGCTTGATTGTATGCACTTGTTAGTAATGGGTGTGGCTGAAACACCTGATCAATCAATCAGTCAAAGTCCTTCCCACGCCATGTGGCACATAGGGCGGCACCAATCTCCGTTTCCGTAGCCCTCGGCCTCTCGCTTATTATAGCTAGGATTACAGTGGGGGGGCTAGTCCTCTGGTAACCGTGAGGGTTTGACTCCCCACTTGTATCTGTATTGCAGCGTGCCTTGCTGTTTCCATTAGGGCTGGGTATCACCAGATACCTCACGATACGATACTATGGCGATATTTTGCCCATGATAATGATATCATGGTACAGCGATTCTGCGATAATCGATATATTGCAAGAAATTTCAACCGCATCACGATATCTGTGTCACTGAAGAAAATCAGAATTTATTGACCACTGTAAAATTACATTTCACATACATAACTACACACTCTTGCCAGACATATATTTGTCTCTATTCCACTGCTGGCAAAACCAAGAGTTGCTTCACTACAACATACAGAAAATTCCCATTTCTGTGCTAGTATTCTCAACTTTTCTGTAAGCATGGACACATCAGTGCTGCTTAACAAGCAGAATCAAATTGTTTTATGAAAACTTAAAACTTGCACTGCAGACTGCACATACATTTCAGCGCTAACACTAATATCAATTTGTTCTTTGTAAACTTGAGAACATATACCTGAGAACATTTAACTTGTGCTTATTTTGCAGGAACAACACACTGTCTGAAACATTGAAAAGTGCAGTGTGCAGCTTAGTCTCCTACTGCGCATGCGCGAAGCCTACTGCGCATGCGCAGAACACATGAATTAGCAAGTTCTCATACAGACCGGTTTATTATTCAAAACAAGGCATTACAAATTATTTGACTCGGCCAAAGACTCGACCAATACGCACAAAACATAAAAATCGGCAAATGCGTGAAATACTCCGATTTTCTATCAGCCCAGCTGATCGGTAGGACAAAACTACTGTTGAATTTTCCTACCCTCCTGGATTTCGCGCATGCGCAGTAGGCTTGGTAGGACAAATCCAAGAGGTAGGATAACTTTACAGAACACCGGCTCACTTTTTTTTTTTTTTCTCCTTTCCTTTGGAATCCAAAGTGCCTCCACACATCTGCCTTAAAGTTCGGCGGCGTCTCTAG